>NW_016909198.1:472971-561993 GCF_001483705.2 Eufriesea mexicana | reverse complement strand
AGGAATGAGTGTCGGAGACGAGCCATGAGAATGACTTACGAGGCGTGGAGTTGTCGAGTACACGGGAAGTACGTCGCGTAGGCCAGTCAATACTTAAGAACAATTGCGATTATCGCGAGAACAATTATGTTCTATTTGGTAAACGAGGGGGATAGAGAATTGATATATTTCGCTCCAAATTAGGTAGCTTACCTGTGAACAGATAACGCGCACATGAAACTTAGTCTAGAAATCTATGTTATAACTACTTACACCTACTTAAGTTTATACGCACGCACCCCTCGTCGTCCAACGATGTTTTCGAATGAAATCCTGAAAAACTTAAAATCTACCTTATAGATACTTAAATCTACTTAGATCTAATAATCGCACGCATCCCGCGTCGTCCAACGATGTCCTGAAAAATCTAAAAAGTTGAAAACAAAATATATAAACCTGAAAAGAGATGGATTAGTAACAAATGATTAAAACAAAATAAAAGCGGAACGAATATAAAGTACAAATATTAACCGTACGGAATGAACAAGCCAACGATGAGACATGAAGAACCCAACGATGAGACATAAACAAACCAACGGTGAGACATGAAGAACCCACCGATGAGATATAAACAAACCAACGGTGAGACATGAAGAACCCAACGATGAGATATAAATCAACCAACGGTGAGACATGAAGAACCCAACGATAAGATATAAACAAACCAACGGTGAGACATGAAGAACCCAACGATGAGATATAAATCAACCAACGGTGAGACATGAAGAACCCAACGATGAGATATAAATCAACCAACGGTGAGACATGAAGAACCCAACGATGAGACATAAACAAACCAACGGTGAGACATGAAGAACCCAACGATGAGATATAAAGAAACCAACGGTGAGACATGAAGAACCCAACGATGAGATATAAATCAATCAACGGTGAGACATGAAGAACCCAACGATGAGATATAAACAGCCCAACGCTGATACATAAACGAGTCAACAACGAAACATTCGAATATTATGCAAAATAGTCGAATTGTCAAATAAATTCTGGGAGAAGAAAATATAATTAAAATCTGGAAAAAAAGAAATGATTATTAAATTATGAACAACCAGACGATGAGACATAAATGCCCCAACGATGACACATTCAAATAGTATACGAACTATTCGAATTGTCAAATAAAAGCTGAAAGAAGAAAATATAATTAAAACCTGAAAAAAAGAAATGATTATTAAATTATAAACAATCCAACGATGAGACATAAAACATGCCAACGATGAGACATTCGAATAGTATACGAATTATTCGAATTTTCGAATAAAGATAAATAGAATCGAAAAAATAACATCTGAAAAAAGAAAAAATAATTAAAACCTGAAAAGAAAAAATAATTAATATCTGAAAATAAAAAAAGAATTATTAGTAAATTGTTTAACGGGGTGGGATGAAGATGGGGTGGCCAGCCCCAACCTAAAATAATTAATATCTGAAAATAAAAAAAGAATTATTAGTAAATTGTTTAATGGGGTGGGATGAAGATGGGGTGGCCAGCCCCAACTTCACTTCGGTCCCCCACCCCTTCACGCGCGAATAAATTTACATGTTTCTCTTCGGAAGTCGAACCGACAACTGACTCGAGAAGCGGCTCGGCGCCCCTTATATAGCCGCGGATCGGCCGAAATTCAACGAAAATTTCCGAAATTTATCGATTTCATTTATTATTATTTTCTCGCTGTAATAGCCAATAATTTAAATATTTTTTCACTGTTATGATAAATATACGTTTTAAACAATTTGTTATTGACAATATTAATTTGTTATTAACACTGATTGCAATATTTTATAAACTTTTTGTAAATTATAGGTACATTTTAACTTAAGTATACGTCATAAGTTCAAGTAATAGCCTATAATTTGTTTATTTTTTCACTTTTATTATAAATTCACATCGTGAACAATTTGTTCTTAAAAATAATAAATTATAACTGTATTTTCTTTTATATAATACTCTTGTTAAAATATTTTTCCTTTTTTGAAGCACTAACTTTCGCTTTTTCGATTGTTTCAGGTGAGCAAGTTTTTACATAAAATCACGTCAAGTGCATATGTTCAGTTTCTACGTAAGTAGTCTTTACACCGTAATTCCTTACTTTTATCGAAAAAGTGCCAAATTTTCCGAGGCCATATTCCCTGCAAAAATATATCGATACTATAGTATATTTCTCTAACGTGTTGAACGTATTCCTTGAATTATACCATAAGTTAATGAATACTATACAATTATTTTAAAAATTCATGTAACAGTAAAATATGATTTTCTGCTGAAATATTCTGAATTATATATAAAATATAATATACGTTGCATGAAATTATTACTTTCAAGATATTTCAGCATCTTTCAAATTTGTTCTTTCGCTATGTATCAATGCTTTAATGAATTATATACAACTCGCGAGAATAATTAGAATTTCGTCGAATTGTCGTTGTTTAAAAAATAAAGAAAAAAGAAAATACCAATTTTTCAATTAATGAATCAGCACCGCAATTGCAAACTTCAAAATTCGTGCTTATTTGCATCTTGCATTCTGCTTTTATAAAACAATAAGGTATATATTCATTTCTTGTCGAGATGCTTCGAAATTAATCATTATTTGCGAGCATTTCTATCAAAGAATCGGTATGAAAACGATGAAAGAAACCTTTTCTACTCATTCGGTCGGTTCTCTGCGTGAAACCGACATCGAGAAATGAAAAAGTGTATTGTCGAATCGGCTGATAAAAGCTTTGCCATCGTTTTCGATATCGAAGCGCGACGTTCCTTCATTAATTGGACTCGATAAAATATAAAATCGAAAATGCAACCATTGATACCAGTCTCTTTTATCTCCTACTGCATATAATAACGAACCCGAAGATGCACAAGTAACATTCGAAACTTTGTAAAAGAAATTGTAGATTCTTGGAAAATATATAATAATTCAAGAATTCATCGAAAACCGAGTTTTAATATTACCCTATCCTACCTTTCTCTCGTTTCGTGCACAATTTTTACCATTTTTCGAATATCTTTTTCACGAATTTTCCTAGTTTCATTACCACCTATAAAGCGATGAAAATTGTTATATTATTTCGTAGTAAATAGAAAATTTCGCTAATAAATTAATCCCTACGTGTATGCTATATTCTACGAGAATTGTGGAGAAATACATACAGTAGTATGAACTACGCGTGATCAGACCAGGGCCGAAACATCAGACCTGGGCCCTGAGCTGATCCAGTCGGTAAGATCGAATATTTCTAGAAAAATTTTGACTAGCCTTACACACAAGGACCTCTGTTTAGAACCACTAAAAGTGTACTCTGAGCATCTATCAATCACTTACCAATATGTAACCGTATTGTTTATATTCCTGTCAATCCTCGTTAAAGGTAGTATAGAATATTACGCGATATTCGTGAAAAGGAAATCGAACCAAACACGAGTGCGAGAGCTGTGAGAGCGGCATGGTGTATAGCTAGGTCCCAATGTAAGAAAACAAACTGGCTCAGGCTCGTTGCGAATTTTCACCTACGTCTTCCTGTCTCTGTTACGTGTTATTCTCGAAATGGCTCGACGTGTAACCGACCGTGTCGTTGATTATGGCAAGGCCATCGAAACTTAACTCTTCGAGGTTAGGTGGATTCAAAACTGTCTCACCTTTCGTTTGGCTTCTCGTGCACGGTGGAATATATTTTAACCTACGTCAAAAAATTGAAGTTGTACAATTTAATACTAGACTTACACTTACGCGTAAAAATCTCCATTTATAGAGAAAGGGTACCTCGTTTTCTTCGATGCCTGTTTGCCTGATATATATTTAATCTTTGACTTTTCCTTTTGAATCGAAACCCTTCTTTTGCTTTATTGTCTCCTTCTCAGTTTTTCACAAGGTTAAGCTGAAAAGAAAATTAAAAAAAAAAAATGAAAGGAGATAGTAAAGGACCAGGTATATCAGCATATAAAAGAAAATGTTAAAAAATAAGAAAAAGTAAAGATAAAAATAAAAAAAAGACAGTAAAGGTCCCAGGAATAACCAGATATAAAAAAGAAAAGAAAAAAATTTGTAAATAAAAAGAAAAATAGGAAGAAATAGCCAAGGTTCCAGGAATAACCATCGTACTGAACTCTGGCGCTCGTAATTTTCATTTTCTTACATTGTTACTCCCCTCTTCCTCGACCTTTTATGATGCAGCACGAGAGAATGTAAAGTAGCGCTCCGGAATAATCACACGGTGCGATAAGAAAAGTAGCTTTGTGTGTTTGGGGCCAAGATCTTTGCTCCTTGTTACAACGGCAATTCTCATTCAGGGACCTCAAGTGCTTACCAACAGTAATGCGTTTCGTTTCAAATGCTTTCTTCTGTTCTCCTTCGCCATTGTTACGACCAATTTCAGCAACTATGAAAGCACACGATACGTGGATTAACAGCTGGCGAATTATGATCTACGTTATAGGTCTGTACTATCCGACTCGGACACTTTAACTCGCTCGTCAAAGGATTACTGCGTTAGAAGACACAGAGACAAATTCGCGTATACAGGTAGGATTATAGAGGCGCGAGTGCAGTACTGCAAATCAATTTTTTGGCGTATACTTCGAATCTTTTTTGAAATACCGAGTGCATGCACCCCGTTCAGTGAGAATTGGTAGGAATATGAACAAAGCGGCGAAGACACTGATAAGTGGCTGCTGAATGTAGATACTCGGGATTGACTTTTAGAAGTGACTAAACAAAAATTTTCGAAATATTCGATCTCACACCTGGATTAGCTCGGGTCCAGGTCCCGTGCTTCGGTCCTAGCTTGATCACGCGTCACTCTTGTGCACATGTTTGTGTTTTCTGCCAATTCTCGTTGAACAGAGTATAGTAATTGGAGGGAATGACATTCGGTAACTACTTATGGGACTGTGGTCACCAGGAACAATGGTGACCACAATTACGATTGAAAGACTATGTCCCTGTCCCTGGCGTATATCTTAGAGATTTGTATGTGGTACGCAATGTGTTAAGCAGACTTTCGATTGTGAACTTATTTGCGCTACCAACATGTGGGATAAAATCTTTCGCGAATATCTTAGACTTGCCTCACCAGTACCCTTATTCGCGATTATACCGACGCGCAATGGCATGATTAATTAACGTATGACAAACGTCTTCTAAAATCGGAAAGGAAAAATTCCCTAAATTTCTGAGTTCCGAACTATCCGGATGTTTCCCGCTTCTCCAACGACCTCGTCTCTCCCTCGACCCCTGAGGTGCTCAGCCCAGATTGCCCGGGATCGGAGACAGTGGTAACAAAGTCAACATTCGCATGCAAAACCATGGAAGAAGGAGCGACTGGAGGTCTAAAACCGTCGGTGATTACGGTCACGTCCGTACTTAACAAACTTCTTTAAACATGGAAGCTTAGACTGGCGTGCACTTAGATCGCTGACTAGGTACCAGAGATCGACAGGGGCCACTGAATAATTTCGCGATCACGGACGAATTTTCATGAAAAAAGCACATCGAGGCGCGCGTATCGATGCCGGCGTACTCGCGTGCACGCGTGTAAACTCGCGTAAAGCTGGAGCATGTGCCGGTATTCCCTGGTGAGTATCGGTGACGGTGGCTGTGGCGGTAGCCACCATAAATGGTACTTCGCGTTTCTACATTTAAAATGAGCCACGCTTTGCATAATTGCGCGCCGATCTCCGTACACGTACGCTGCACTAATACATTTCCACGTGACACGGTTCTCCCCCGTCATCGCGTTTCCTCTCTTCGCTCGGGATCTTCGATCGTGGGTCTAGCCGGATCGCGGCTGGATCGTGAAAAGGATGATTACGTTTAGGTCGAACGCTCTTCCTCGGTTCGCTCGATCATCCTTTTTCCTTTCCCCTTCCTTCCTCCTCCTTTCTCTCCGCTTCTCCTTTTTGCCGGAATTTCCACCGGTGATATACGTTTCGTCCCCCTTTCGTGACGTTGATATTGACCGAGGGGAGGTTGGATGACATGGCGGTTTAAAGACTGAATGCGAAATGTTTGAGGGAATTTGTTTTATCCCCGTGCTCGCGGTGTGTTTTGGTGAAATGCTATTTGTAGTCAGCTTGGAAAATTCTCTGCAGTTTCACTCGCGTGTTTTTTCGTTTTCGAGAAGGATTGCTATTTTATCCTCTCTCTTCTTTTTTTGCTTTTGTCGTTCCCGTCTTCTTTTTCCTTTTCCCGTGCACTTCGTTCCATTTCGTCGTGCCTCGCGTTGCCATGCGTTTTATCCGCGCGCCGCGTTGAATTATGAATTACAATGGCTGCGAGTTTGAACACAGAGGCGAAGGAACGTCTCCGATTGTAAATACGAGCAGCGAAGACGCGACTGGTGTAATCGAGTGCGAAGTTGAATGCTGATATCGCGACCATCTTGAATCCTGTTGTCTACTTCGCCGACAAAATGTCGATTATTCTCGTTATTTAAAGCACGGAACCATGGGACATGGTGTAAAATGGAACAAACGCGAGGTCCATTCTTAGACTACCAGATTGGTTCCTATGCCTACGTCTCTCTACTGCCTCATCTACATTCCAAACTTTCAGCGTTAATCCGAATCTCGTGAATTTGTAACCTTCCAAACTCTCAAACTCCAATCCACGATCCAACCAAGTTTTAAACCGTACTTATACACCACCGAGGCGAGCTCTTCGCGTCGGAGAGCAAGAGAGAGGTTAGGATGGTAAGATAAAGGTAGAGGAACGTTTCGTCCTGGGCCTGCTAGGGGACATGTCGGTAAGGCTACCTGTTAGGCCCTGCCTTAAACGGGGATACTATTAGAAAGTTGGAAGGTTTGGAAATTCTATATGAATTCTATACGAACGATACCGCTATAGTTATCTCGTATTGTGCCACGTTTGAGGCCTTGTACGTACCAAGAGCGAGGTTATGAGAAATGCGTGATACTATTAGAAAGTTGGAAGGTTTGGAAATTCTATATGAATTCTATACGAACGATACCGCTACAGTTATCTCGTATTGTGCCTCGTTTGAGGCCTTGTACGTACCAAGAGCGAGGTTATGAGAAATGCGTGATTGAGAAATAGAGCACGAGTATGAAAGAAGACAGAGTGCAAGATTCAAATGACGCTGCAAGGGCTGTCCTAAGATAATCCTTTACGGAGTTCGAAGAAGAGTCGATGTGCGAGTGTTAGTTGCGTAATCACAGAGCAGTTCTTAGTCTAGTCTTTTAGCTCGCGATAAAGTATATTTTGGGATAAACCAACATCTCTTATTCCTTACATCTGCCACTGAAAAGTATCCCTACATACCGTTCCGTAAATACACTCTTTGTATAACAGTGAGTAAGGAAAGCCCAAAAGTCACACCTCTAGCTTCAACAGACACTGCATCCTTTCAGCTGACATTTACTCGGTTCCCACGAACCGGTACATCCTAACTCTCGATGAAAATCACTCGCGTTTCAACCACCGGGCTACGATAAAACCCAGTGCTCTCCTAACAAATCGCGTTTTAATCTCGGAAGCAACCGAGTCTCTCCTGGAGCCCTCGCCCCGAAAAAGTCAGCTCGTCGCGTATGCCGGTCTCGTCGCGAGCGCCGGTCGTTCCCTTGGATAATTACTGTTCCGTTGGACTCGTTTGACATGCACCGTCAAATCAGTCGTACGATATTAATCCCACGCGTCACGGAAACGAACAAAACGTCCCGTTTCGTTGCAGTCCTCGTCTCCCGACACACGTCCCCGCCGGAGCAACATAAAAAATCAGCTTTCCGCGGTAACGAACCCGGAGCTGAGCATTTTGTCCGGACAGCTGGCGTACACAGGAAGCGCGATAGTCGGGAAATCGCGCGGCTGAAAAAGATACGCCAGTAGAAAGGTTCTCCGTTAGCGAAGGGTGCAGAAGAGAAAAAGAGAAAGAGAGAGAGAGAGAGAGAGAGAAGAGAGCGAAACGGGGGTGAAAGGGGGGAAGAGGGAGGGTGAAAGAGATTTTCTGGTTGCGACTCGACTCGCGTTTCTGTTTCGCGTGCGGATGGCTGCGATGGCGGAAGAGAGACTACTCGGGGCCAGACGTTATTAAATACGGATGTATTCCGTCGCCGTGAATCATTAATCGAGCGACGGCTTCGCGGATAATAATGCCTTCACCCGGTTAGGGGATAGGAAGACGAAGAAAGAAGAGCGGAGAGAGCGTTTGAAATTTCCCTCTTGGATCACGGCTGGGGCGATGGGGTGCAGAGAATTGACTGGGATACGTGCCGTCGTGAGGCTAACGTTGCGCTAGGGTCCACGAGCTGTGCTATTGTTAACCCTTTGCGATTACTCGCGACTGCGTCTCATTTTTCCCCCCTTTCTCCTTTCTTTTTCTTTTTTCGAAATTTTATTCTTTTCTTCGCTTACATCTGGCACGTTTCACCACGCAATTGCCGGCGTGTCAATGAGCGTTTGTTACGAGTGAATTCTTACAAACGTTAATTGGTTCGATTATTTTTGTCGCAGATTTTCATTTACTATGATACGGGGAATGAATAGCGTCTGAGTTGGTTATGTTGAGCTCGAGGTTTTGTTTTTGGCACGACTTGTTCTGTGTATCGGTGTTTTCGTAGATTTCGTTGTGTCGTGATTGGTTGGTGTGACGTGTGAGTGGATGCGTGCTTTTCTATTGGTTGTGTATGCGTGTCGGTAATTAACGATGAAGATAATTAAATATACCAATTACAGTTCTATGTCAATACGAGTCAACGCTAATTTTTTCAAAAGTAGGTGTATGTCTTTGGTAACTTACAGAAAGCTACAAAGCAGGAGCGAGTAAGATATTTTGAACTCTGGCATTGGCCTGCGTTTATCACCTAGGTCCATTTAGTAACTAAAGATCAACGAATCATTGGCCATCTAATAAGTTTACTATAAAGTGTCTCAAAATTCGCGCAAGATTTTGATGCAGGTAAAATTTACCTGTTCTGGAATTTTTATCTCATTAGTCCAATCTTCTCGCATTTTCTCTTGAATTTTGGAATATCAGATTGATTCGTGTTTAGAATACTACGAATCCTTCTATTTTATCAGTTTATTCCTATTCGTTTGTCCTTATTCTGCTTCTCGCGCGTGGAAACAGACGAGAGAGGTAGATCAATTAGCAGTCAATATTTCACCTCGAAGTCTTCGCGGTTGGTCTATGGAGTTTGTACTCGTAGTGGCGTATATGGGGTTGACGACCATCATACAAGGGTCATAAGGAATCAAGGATAGCTCGAGTGTCTACTGGCTAACAGGTCAGTTGATTGGGGTACAACGGATGTCTGACGTGTCAGATTCATGATACGTCAATAGACCAGGGAGCTGTGGTGTTAGAAACGCATATGGTTGCCAAGTGTGCAATAATCTGCTACCTCCAAAACTCGAAATGCAAAACTCCCGCTTCCTGTTGGCACCTTCAGAGGGTAGTAAATTTCACCCTCTCGTGTCATAAATCTGAGCATCTCTGAAACGTCCTGACATGTAAATCATCTCGTATAACCCACGCGTTATCTCCTAAATAATCTTGCAAGTGTCTTGCAATCGTGCCATTTTATTGGTTCAATTTTTAATTCGCGTCCATTGCCACTCCTGTTCGGTTGAAATTACGTCTGGATTTTTAAACTCCTCGTGTTTCTCCTCTTTCGATATAAAAGTCAGCGTCCACAGTCACGTCTCGTGCTTTAATTAAGGAGATCAAAGAAAGTCTCTCCATGGTTTTTATTCACGAAAAAAAGAAAAAAAAGAAGAGAGAGAAGGAAAAAGAGAAAAGAAAAGAGCGTTTGTACCTCGTACAACGATAAACACTCAACAACGATTGTCAAATTGGAAATTAAATTTTCTGCATTTTTACTATTTTCTTCCGTGCTCGTTTAGCTCTATCTCTTTCTCCCCCATTTCTCCTTTGCTCTTTTGTAATTACTATCGATTACAGCGCGAGTTCATTTACAAACGTGGAAAAGTGAATTTGCACCTGGGAAAGGAACGCTTCGATGGGGGTGGGAAAAAAATTGGAGAAAAATGGCGTATTGATTCTCTTTATGCCGACGCTTTGGTGCAGCTTCGGCCACGAATACGCGTCATATCCGCTCGTTTCGAATGTTATTTTTGTTTCGCGGGACGTGCTGTGTGGATGCGTCTGCAAAAATTTGCCTCAAAGGGCTGCCGGCTGCTTTCGGGTTTAACTTTCTGCGGATTTTCTGATTTTTCTCAGCAAACGCGGAACGCGAGGAAGAACGTGGAATCTCCGAGGTCTCGCTGTCTTTTGCACGTTACTCGTTTTTAATTAAAGCTTATGTAATCGTTTCGTCAATTTTTTTCATGGTGCCTCGTTAACTCTGCACGAGTTATTAGACGTTCTTATCAGTGGTCGTGAGAAACGTTTATTGCTACCCGAAACAACGTGTATATCCGTTTTTAATGTCGTTTTCTATTGAAAAGGTAGCCGCTTACGTGTCTGTGTACTTTTTACGAATTACATTGGCGCTATTTGCATTTTATATTTCACCTGTATCGAATATTTTTATTTTATTTGATTTCGGATTGCATTTATCGGGCGTGTTTTATTTTATTGAAATATACATGAGATGTACAGGGTGTGCTATTTTAAGTATCGCACTCGATTATTTGCTGAAATATGGTTCGCTTCGAAAAATCATCCGAATGAAACTTATTCTGTTTCAAGGGGGACGGTGATGAATTTTTGCTAGGTGGACCTGCTTCCGAGATTTCCTTAGTTTTTCTCAATGGAACTGTATATTTTTTTTCTTTTTTTATATCCTCGGATAGTGTATTTCAAACTGAATTCATTCACCTATAATGCTTAAGTCTTTGAAGGTCGGTTGCACCAAGATCAACTTGAAATCTCGGAAGCACGTTCACCTAACAAAAATTCGTGATCATTATAAGACGCTCTCCTTGAAACAGGGTAAGGTTCATTCGAAACGTTTGTCGAAATAAATTATACTTTAGAAAATAATAGAGCGCGAAACTTCAAATGAGACACTCTGTGCATTCGTTAATATTTATTAATTTGTTAATGTATTTATTAATACACTTGTTTTATCTATTCTTCGTAATGCTTTATCGAAATTGCATTGTTGAAAATGTGTATTGGAAGATCAAACGATGCAGAATTGGTAGTGGAACATCAGTCTTTATTCTGCATGGACAATCGGTATTTGCAAATGCATGCGGCGTTGAAAGAATTGCTAATAAAATTTGGCAGAAGGCTGTCAGCTTTTAATCCTGTCTCGAGATAAAAATTTCTCTTGAAAATTTCTTATATTATAACTACTTGAAGCAAACATCTTCAACTTCCCTGTCTTACGAGAAGTTTCGTTAGATACAGAATCAATAACTCATCGTGATTAATTTATTCCTATAAGATCATGCCGTTACGTAAAAATAAAATGAAGAAATAAAACTCTTTCTGAAGTCAATTAGGCAACATCGTTTCGAAGAGTGACGAGTGATAATACGTTTAGAAATAATCATCAATAATATTTAACTCGAAGTTACCTGCAAGGAATAACTCGTTACGTCAGGAATAATAATATAAGACAGCAGAGGAATGAAGTATGCGATCCTAAATTGTCCATATAATAGGCTGAAAACGAATGTAACAGGGATTACGTAAGAACGGCGTACAGCGTGTCTGGCATAAAAATTGCAGAATGGAAAACAATCCCGAGTGAAGGGATCCTTGAGTGAGCCTAATTAAACTCGTAAGATATCTCGCGGGGACGATAAGAATCGTCTGCTCGGGTGTATTTAGCGCTATGTTACGCAAGCGAGAAACTGCAAATTCCTCCATGGACACTCTCCTCTTGTCCTCTTTGTTTGTCCTCTCGTTTTCCTCGGCTGTTCCGAGCCACTGGTTCAGTTACGCTCTGAAAATTGCATCTGCTCGATCCCTGTGTTTTTGTCAATGTCCCCTGCGAACAATCGAACCAAACGACCGTGTCGTAACGCTTCATTGAGTTAAATCTCTCTAAATCTTTCTAAATAATTAAAAATAATTGGCCTAAATAGTGATTCGACGATGTAATATACTATTATCGAACACGTGATATATCGCAGGATCCACGAGTAGCGTGAGTTGCTATTTTTCGGAAAAGGGATCGCAAATGGGAAAATTTCGATGCAGGATCTTATTTTAGAAAAACAAATTGATCTATTATAGTAACTTTAATTGCTGAAGAATCGCAGTTTATGTCTTGAGAAATAGACGTAGCACGTTTTGTAAAGGAATGGAAATTTTTAACGACTTGTTTAGATTTTCTATCCGTGCAAGTAAATGGTGTCTGTTCCTTATATATGTACGAGAGGTTTCAGGGTTCGAGCAGAGTTGGGGAATGAAATTCTTTGAAATAATCCTGCACCGACTTTGGAACGTATTCATCGAACAATTTGGAATTACAAATGACACGAAACTCGACAACAGGTGAATTTGTAAATCCAATGACAGTTGGATCAATGAATGCAACTGACCCGGCGAGCGAAGCGTTGCCACGAGTCGTTTGATTCGATGATTTTAACGTATATTTTCCATAAAATATTTTTCCTTCGCGTTAATGACAACTCGTTTAAAATACATTTGAAAGCGGAAGTAAGCTCCGTGAAAAGAAAGATGAATAATGCCGGTAACGCTGGTGTCACCGGTGCTATCACCATAATTTAATAAGGCTACCCTTGTTGCATCCGTAGTAAAGTAATATTTGCATGCAATTTGTTCCTGCCTAGCAAATGTCGCGAAACGATTTAACGATTATTATTCGCGTCCCATATTTTTGTATTTAATTTAATACCGTTTTACGTAATAGATTTTAATAGCGTTTTAATCCAATTTAATTTCGTATCGGCTTAAATTGAAGAGCATACTTTCGGATCAATCGAATTTGTCGTTTCAATTTAACTTTAATTAACATTATTTCAAATTAGAAAATATGCATTCAGATTAATGATATTTAACGTTATTTCAATCGAAATTTCATTCGATACTATTTCACATTAGGTCGCGCGAAACGTAATATTATTTTAGTTTAATTTCATTCAACGCAAATTAGAACATACGATTTTCGATTAGCGAAATTTAATATTATTCGAATCGAATTTCATACCATGCTATTTTAAATCGGGCCATTCAGCCGTGTTATTATTTTATTTTGATTTTACCCGACATCGGAACAAATTAGAAAAAACGATTTTCGATTACTGAAATTTAATATTATTTCGATTGAATTTTCTAAAATAACTTTATAGGATTAGCCATTCCCGAAAATTCTTTTATCGAATCTGCGCTAAACGTGACATTCCCAAATATTACACATGTACGACACATATTTGCAAAATCTATTATTAATATTATTCGTGTTAGATTCAAACACGAAAGCAACTATTTATCGAATTTGTAACTTCAAATGTACCCTGTTACGGGGCAATATTCGTTCCTGCAGTTATACGGTTTGATACGTGGACACCGCAAGCTCAAATGTATATTCTGAGAGTAGAACATTGTTACATACCGCGTGCATACCGTGCTTCCTTTTTCCCTCAATTTCCTACAAGAAACTTTGAACAAGATATTTGCAATACCCCTACTAGACTGCCACGAAACCGCACGCGTACTATATATTAACCTCCTAAATTCAACGACAGAAGTTGAATAAGGAAATATTTACCACATTTCCCCCAAAAGTTATTTTTTTCTAATTTATTAAATTATATACTAGATCAACGTAAACAGATATATTCATTTATTTTGAATAAATACCGAATTTCTTTTTATACATGAATATATATGAATGTGTGTTTCGCATATATGTATATCGTCACTGGGCCAGTCTTGAATGGCGACGATTAGTGATGGACAGTTGTCTCAGGAAATTGTGTGCATCTTGGAATATTCAGTGGATTGTATGATAAATAAAGCGTATATATTGTTCGAGAGTAGATTTAATTCTATGTGTGTTCTGTGAGAATTGACTCGATACTATCTGCTTCTTTTGAGAATGCTACAAAGTCTAAGTAGTCTGGGCAAACCTGAATTAAACCAATGACCACATCTTCAATTGCAAATATCTGAAAAATTACCGAGTAGTGGCATCTATAATCATATACCTTCGTCATCAGGGAAACTAAATCTACCAACCTACAGAATTTGAATTAAATCGAAGATCTTGCAGTCTCTTTGTAAGTGCACAAAGCTTTGGTAGGACCAGGTATTTTTCTATTGGTTAATATAAATGATGGGAATTGCCTATTTCGAGGTGTAAGAGTAGGGGTTAGAAACAGTTTTCGGGAAAGCGAGATGAATTATTGCCCCATACGCCAGATAGTGTATATGGTGGCCAAACGTTAATGTCCCATGGTGTTTTACTTGGGGTACAGGATCGGCAGTATGATACATTCCCAATGCGAATAATGATTAATGAATAATGATTTTCCCAAAGCGAGAAGAAACGAAGTTGAAAAGTATGAAAGTTTAATGGACGAAGTATGAATGTACAGCATTCAGTGGTTTTTATTTGGTAAGATCGAGATGAATTTCCGTCATGCGAGTGGAGATTTCGAAAATAAAATTCGCCGGATGTATCGTAGAATTGATAGTGCCCAGTTTTCTATAAATTTTGTAAATTAAATTTATACAGTCCTCTAGAGTGTCCACTTCGAAAACAAGTCTCCACTTTGTCATACACTCCTGGGATCCACCATGCTAGCAAAGTAATAAATTGGGGCTGCAACTCGGTTCTTGGCACCCCGACGCGAGGACAAATAGATTTTCTTGGCTGGTGCCTGTGTACCGTATTTATTGTCAATTTGCCCCGCAATATCAATTTTAACTTTAATTATGTCTCAACTTTCATTTACGTTTGTATTATTATACGACGAACCCGTAACGTGAGACAAATGTTTCAGAAGAAAATTTTTAAAACAAATATAACGTGGGAAGACTGCATGACAGAAATATATTACATATTTCTGATCTGTATGATACTCGATTGAAACTAATAGAAATTTTCTAACGTAGGGCAATTAGAAGAGATATAACTTTTTATCATTACAGATATGAACTTCCAAATTTACTTGAAATTTCCAAATAAAACTGTGGGAGTGAAAAACGGGTCGCAAAATATTCTTGATCTAGATATTTCCACGTCATTCCTAGATTATATATATATAGCGACATGTAAAAAGACAGGCACTGACTGTTATACAATCTCACGACGTACACTTCGTAATAGCAAATTTTCAATCGCGTACTCAGTTCGAAAATTAAAAGAGAAATAATTTTGTACTATTACTGGATATATTATCGGATATAAACTTCCAAATTCATTTGAAATTACCAAACAAATCTGTAGGAGTGATAGTCTTCGGTATCGAGTACGACGAATGTTTATGCTATAGTGTCTATTGCGAGCAAAGTATAAATAAAATATGTACTCGAGGATTCGAGGTACACGGTGTCATGGGGTAAGATTGCGCGTTGCGCGTGTGAAACGACCGGTCTAAAAAGAAAATGCGAGAAAGGTGAGAATGAATCAACGAGTGTTAGAGTACAGACGTGTGCTAGCTTAAACTTCTTACAGAACAATTGTAGTCTTATTATAACTAGGTCCTGCGTTTTACTTTCACCTCCACAACCTCATCGCACTAACACGTGGAATTTAAATCAAAATAATCCCAACAAAACTAACAACACGTTACTGTTACGACAATATGCAGTATCGTAGGCTTGAGGATCCAAAAAGGAAAAGGGATATAAAAGAGAAAGCGAGTGAAAGTGAGTGTACAAGATGAAAACCAGACTTATCGCGAAAACGTTCGTCTGATATAAGAACTCGGAGCTCATAACTCGGATATAAGAACTCAAAAATAAAGACTAAGACATATGAACTCAGAATACAAATACTCGCACAACTCAAAACGCAAAATTCAGAAATAACGACTAATAACTAATAATTAACAATTAATAAATACTATGGGTTTACGATATTTTCGGTGATCGAAGAGGTGAGGGAATTTTTGAGGATAATTGATGAAAACAAGGGAGAATTCTTTCAGAAAAGGAGTATTGTGTGAAGCTTGGTATCGAGAGATTGAAGAGAGTTGCGAGGAGAGTCGCTTAGAGTTGTATTTTCTCTTTATATCACCGTTTAATCAACCACTTTCTCTGTTCAACCTTGTTTAAACTATATACATGTAGATACTACATAGTGGGAGTCCCCTCCTAGGTGGTTATATAATTATTTTATTGCTCCTAATTGCTGCCAATTGGTAACCTGATAGACGTCTTGCTATGATTGGTAGCAGGTAGAAGAGATGCAAGAAAGGGACGCTTTTCGTCCTGGGCCTGCTAGTGAACTCGACAACAAGGCTTCCTAGCAGGTCCTGCCTTAGACGGGGGATACTTAGGCAGAATAGGAGCATGTATTTACGAAAATCGAGGATTCATCGAGGTCTTGCGAGATCCTCTGTTTACCATCTAGCAATGAGGTGATATACGTTGATCGTTACAACGCAATATATATTTTTAAAATATACAAATTTATTTTAATTGTAATTTATTTCGTGTCAATCCTGTTGGAGGCTTTTACTTTTCGTACTAGGTGTTTGTTGTTATCGATGGATGCTTACTAGAGTGTGAGCGTCTCTCGTTTCACGTTACCCTTTAGCGCCGTTCAGATTGTAAACAGAGGAAATACACAAACGAGTGTAAAAGAATTCTGAAATAGAATAAAACATCGGTTTCATTATCGTAGGAACAGCGAATGGATGGAATGAGTGTAAGCACGAGTGACAGAGGATCGAGAGAATGTTTATGTTAAATTACTGTCAGCGTGAAAAGAGCGAATGTGTCCTCGGAACGCACATCGCGTACGAGTGTGCAGTTTGTCTGAAAATATAAAATGGATGGTCACTTGACCTGAGTTGGTCTTGAGCAGTCTGTTCTCGACAAGCGTTGAAATATCGCGTTGTAACTCTGACAAGGACGAAAGCATCGCATTGTTAGGGCTGTGTTGTATTTTTGAAATGAAATTTCTACATCTCCAAACCTCTGTCTTGCTTTCGATAAAGAAATGCCACGTTATGAAACTACAAAATGAATGGCGAAGAAATGGAAACTCGTCGTACTAACTTCTTCCTCCTGCTCGCGATCTTTGATCTCTACGATATCAATGTCCCGAGAAATAATCCGGAAAATCGACGAGAATTATTTCAAATATTCACGCTGCTTCTCTTTAGCTCGCTTCATGCACTGGAAGTGCTTCCGTTTACCTGCAAATTTATTCGCCTATATAACTCGCTTGATGTACATTGTGTTTCTTTTAATTCCCCAATTAGGAAGTCGCATTTCTCGCATTCCGGACACGAAGCCTTATCTCGTTAAGCCCCATTAACATTTCGCGTCAACTATTTGTTAACCAGCCCGTGTGTACTGCAATCGCCGAGTGTGCATCGGTTTGCGTGCCTCTATCTTTTATTATATGCAGCACGAGCGTGTCGAATTCGCGGGAAAGGCGTTAAAAGCGCTCGTTAAGCGTTTAATTTGACGAACGTGACCAATAGGAAGACTGACAATGCGTCTTTTAAAACGAAGCACGTTGTCGGAAAAAATAATTACGTAGTTGTTTTAATGAACTACGCGTTCACCTTGCGCGTTGCTCGTTCATTCGGATGAACGAAAATACTTTCACTTGTAAAACTGGTACCAGTCATTTGCCTCGCGTGCGATGGAATGATGGTAATGAGACATCTAGCGAGGCAATCATGGAAATGATCTCGCCGATCGTTTGACAGTAATATTATTGTATAATTATTATATAATATATTATAATAAGCTTCAATTTTGAATTTTTTATTACAAATCAGCTTGGAATTAAATTTAATTCTATTTACTATTACTTTATTTAAATTTAATTTACCATTCACTTGAATCTTTTATTTTTTATTTTTTATTTTACTTTTAAAATTAATCTCTTCGTCCACCGGTTATTTAATTGGGCTAGCTTGTGTTCCGATATTTTTGTTAATAAATTAATTATAATAAATTAATTTTGACCGATATTAACGAGGTTTACGAGAACACGTCATTTTTCGCGAGGAAAATTAAAGAAACCGTCTACATTGAATGAAAATAATGCCTACAAATATTATAAATTTGGAAATGAAATATAATTATGATTAGTATAGCTTATAATCGCGAGGACACGAAGAATTCGTGACGAGTTAGGCTCGTCGTTCTAGTGCAAGGAGGTAATGAAGGCTTTAAGCAGTAGTAGTAAGTTTATCATAGTAGATAATTTTACCTGAATCGCTGCTTCTCGAATCTCGTTTCTGCATCAAGGATGTAAAGCAGCGATTCTCAATCCGTGCTACGTTGAATATCCTCGAGTGGTCCATCACCTGAAACAAATTGAATCAAATATTAGAATTATGTACAGTAAAGTACAATCGAAATATTTTTACTTATTCCTACATTTATCAAAAACGCGTATTCCATTTGAATAAAAGTAACACGGTGTTTTATTCAGCATAGTTGCAAATTTTTAAGTATTTTCATCGTGCAACCTAGAGTATTATTATCCGTGTGTTTTATACTTGGATACACGTTATAGACCGACGGGTTCCAGTGTTAAAATCTGAAATACCGGTATCCCATTTCACGATTCGTTGTTGTGCTAAATTTTCGCGTGCCTTCTGTTCACTTGTTACGAGCCGGATCGACGGGATTCGCGTGTTCCGCAACGATTTGCGTGGCAAACGGGAACCGGAACTCGCGGTTGTCTCGCAGAAGAGTCGAACGTGTCGTTCAACGTCTTCATTACCCCTTCGCGATTGCATCGATCCCGGAACCGGTTTGCTCGCTCTTGCAAACGTGCAAGAACGACGAGTGCCCGCGTCACTTCGTCCAAGTTGCAGCTAAACTGGCGCAGAAACACCGAATAGCCACGTCACCTCCAACTACGAAGTAGCGAAGGCAACTTTCGACGCGTTGTTTTCCTAGACTTAAGAAGCATTATCAACTTCTTAAATCGTTCACGAAGAATGATATATACGGGAAGTGGAAGTTATATAGGTTGAAGCTCGAAACGATGGCGCGAAGAGCGTGGAAAGCGGAAGACGCTTTAAGGGAAGTAAGGAGACAGGTTTCCGGTTGACGCGGAGTGGCTGTCGATTTCTTTGGATTTTAGTTTTCGACCCGTATGACTGACGCCTCGTAATATTCCTGCCAAATATTCCGTAATTTTTTATTTTCATTTAGAAACTGAATTTATTAACCCTTGCACTCGAGAGACGACCTCCGTTTAATAAAATTCTAGAAATCGGTTTCGATAGATATATTAGATTTAAAGTAATACCAAGATGAAATAGAAGAATTCCACGTTTTAATTTTATAGCAGAGAATCGATTGCTATTTTTCTATGTTATATTTGTTAATTTATTCGAAAGAATTAAATTTAATTTATTTAGCAAAGAACGTTTGGACCGAGTGGTTAATTTGTTTAATTGTTTCTAGGTTCCTCTGATGTATGGAGAATTAAAAAGATTAATTTCTTTCTTCTTGGGTTTTACTTTTCATTTGCGGCAGTGAGTTGTTTCGTAATATTCGAATTGAAATTGTAAATTGAGTATTGTATATTAATTTGTTCGAGAAAATTAAATCTAATTTACATGCTTCTAATATGTATTTTTAGGGTTTATTAAGATATTCGTTCTGACCCAATATATCTAATTCAATAATTTTGTCAGTTTTCTGATATAGAGTAATAATAGTTAGAATAAAAATAGTTTCGCATCTGATATTCTATTAAATATGAGCTTAAATTGAAAACCACGATTACGGGTTAAGTCTGCGAATTTAGCAGGAAGAGTTAAATTTATATTATATAACGAAGAATTTATGAACTGGATAATGAATTTATTCAAACGTTTTAAATATGTATTTTCAGAGTATTAAAAGGCAGAGAAGACTGAAAGTTTCCGTTTCAAGTGAAATCTGCGCGAGATAAAAAATGGTGGACGATAATGGGACCAAGTTTGTCTAAAAGTCACCCTCGGGGGTTATTGAAATTAATGAAGAACATTCGTAACTTCGTTACGAAATTAAATATTCCTTTCCTCAAATTTATCTAATGTAATAAAATGGCGAATTTTATTTCCCGCGAGACGTGGAGTTTTACGGCTATTTTACCAACGACTTAACCGGCCGCATCAAATAGAATTCTTAAATCCGGTTTCCGTTAATACAACAGGCACGAATCGTTAACGGAGAAATTAATTCTTTTTAATCTGAAGAAATCGTAATTCAGCGTGTCGTGGCTCGCCAGAAGCCAAGAGATTCCTGAAACTTTCCAGGTTCGCGCTTAATCTTCTCGTTGTTGACTTGACGAAGTCTTTTGTACGGTATAATTCGTTAATCACCTGGAAACTCGATTCTTCCTGAATCCCGAGAACTAATTCGCGCAATGAAATCTTGAAAAAATACTCATTACTTATTTCCTATTTTCTTTTATCGCAATTTGGTTAAGTTTCACGAAAGAATTTTCTATGACGTTTTATTACCGAAATTTATATAAATATTGTAATATTTGTAACATTTTATTTATTGTGATATATTATAGATTATTTATTTATTTATATGTGTTTGCATGATATTTTTGAGGGATGGTTTTCCGAGATATGTGAATGTGTGAATGCGTGTGTGAGGTTTTTATGGGTATTTTTAGATTTTTATGGAGTTTACGGCAGTGAATGTTGGGTTTGAACCGCGTATATATACTTTTATTACCAAATTTACTGAATTTTTAAATTTTTTATTTGAGTTTTTAATTTAAATATAATGCCGAGAAACACGCGACATTATCGAGAGATTTAAATAATTTTAATCGAACGTCGTTGAGGTAATGAATGCAGGCTCGTTATAAAGAATGGAACGTGTAAATGCCACGCAATGTATGTAATTATAATAATTTGCTTTATATTAATAGCTTTATTACGATCTTGCATGACGAAATCAGAGAGAATCGTAAATCAGATAGAATTTCATTTAATTTTGTAAGCAATTTTCGAAATAAAAATACGTGATAATCCCCGTCATTGTTTAACGAGGATGAATTAAATTTAATGAACGACGAAATTTAATCGAACAAAAGTGGAAGATGAAAATCCATGAAATTCTACAAAAACTAATAACTGTTTAGAAAGAAAATCGATAGACTCTTGAAGATAGAAAATAATTAATAAACCTCTGTTTCACCATCTTAACAAGAAATAACAAGAAATTTAACACTGCTGCAACAATGCAAATTTTGAGAACGCAATAGGAAGGCATCGAAGAAGATATTTTACAAAAATAAGAAAAATAGGAAATCAGAAACATCTAAATCATAACTAAATTTTAATTTCAAAAATTTAATAACAATCCACTGGAAAAACTTATAATCGTACCAACCTATTATAAGATACGAATTAAAAATTTATCACTAGAACTACCAAACCAGTCAAAATGACTGATCTCAGAATTTTCCTTTTTGCAATTACTAAAACCATATGCCTGCTTCTAAAAAAATTAATGTTCACTCGCATTAGGGTAAAACTGTGATTAATATACTCACTCATCTTCACTGTATCACTAAAATTACTATTATCCAATCTGAATCAGAAAGATCTTTTCGTGGAGAAATATATATGCACATAGAATCAGCTGTAAATCTGTAACATCTCGATCCGACGTATCGATACTACAAGTATATAGACACGAGTGCGTATGTGTACGAGGATGACCATTGAATGTACGATCAGTGCGAGTCACTATTCAAATATAAACACATGCATGCTAACTATAATAAACCAATAAAAGTAAAAAGCAATGATCGTATTTATACATTTCTGATGGCAAAAAATAAAATCATTTCGACTCATTAACGATCACGATACCGATCACAGTCGTGATCGTTTCCTCGCAGAAGATTACCAAGAGAAAAGGCTACTTTTTCCACGTGGCCTAATTCATTTTCTTCCTCTTCTTCTTCGTTAGACAGAAATTGCTTCGCCCCCTTTCTTTGCAACCCCCCTTCTGGCACGGTCAACCAGAAAAAGCAATCAGGATAAAACAATGATCGCTAAGTAAGATTTTTTCGTTCATCGATTCCCCGGTGAGAATCATTAACCATCGTCACGACCCCGCTAGCCTCTCTTCTATCACGGAACCGATGGTTTTATATTCCCTGGAAACGTCATCGCGTACATCAATCTCCTCCTTAACGACCCTCGTTTTCCTAGTGATCGGTTCTTTGACGTTGGACCGGGGTAAACGGTAGGACTCGCGATCGATCCGCGAATTAAGAACGTTGGTCTTGCAGCAGATGCAGCTGGGAATTTTATTGCACAAACGACCGCTGTAATTTCGCTGTCAGTAGCGGAAACTTCCGAATGGCTGGTCCGTGAATGTCTCCAAACGGAATTTTATAATGATTTTTATCGATTCTCGTGATACGATCGCAAGGGAGATTAACAACGGGAGAAGGAAGTTTTTTCTATGTTTTCATGGAATTAGTTTTAATTCACTTTGCTTTGGCAGAATTTTGGACCGGAGGATTAGTCCGGTTGGTCGGGGTTATTGGTTTTCTGGTGCACAGGGTAATTTGAGATACGTTTGACCGGGCAAATCGAAATTGCGAAATTGCGGCAATCGATATTAGATTTTTATAATGCGCCATGACATTTAGGATAATAAATCGTATCACTTGTTCCTCCTGAGTAATTGTTCCTAAATTCAATATAACTGATGTTGCGGTACACCAGACATAGGAATTAACCCTTCGCACTCGACGATTTTTTGGCTAGAGAAGAGTAGAAATTCAAATATTCTCTACTAAAATACTGACGATACCTTTTTCAGCAGTAAATAAGGAATTGTATAATAATAAAATTGTAGAATTATTTAATTTCGATACCTCGCACATTGTGACATTACATTAAATTTTATATATTAATTAATATCGATCCTCCAAATTTTATGAAATGGTGACTGAAGCTCGCCTCTCGAGTACAAAGGGTTAATATATTATAAAATCATTTTCCTACAGAGTTGATCGAAAATGCTAAGAAAATACGACAAAAGAATGAGGAAAAAGGGAAATAAAATAGAAATAGAAATGCAAGGAAAATACGGTGTCAATAAAAGACAATAAATATTCATCGTTGAAAGATCTGATGGAAATTTTCTATAAGTAACTGTAGATTCGTGAAACGCACGGTTGTGTATACGAATCTATGCTTGTGGTCAAACTATTCGAAGAGCATACAACATTATACTGGATAATACATCGGTTCGAAGATTACTCGATAAATCGTTGGTAGTCAAATACGGAAACTTCGTGTTACAGAGCACGGTATGTATGTGAACGTGCTAAGATGGAGTTTGTAAGTAAAATCCCAGTCGAACTTTGACTCTGTATCGAGTTTAGTCAAGTCACATCGCACGAATCCTTCGTTACATAAATCTGCTTTTGTCTTAGCCACGTATATCCGCGGTTATGGCTCCGAGTTACTATACTAATGCAAAGGCGAAGAACTGTTTCCCATAATTGAGATGTTACGTGTACAAATAAGTAGTTTTGCAAGAAAAACGATCTTGGATACGTATTATTTTTCAATTATTTATCTATTTTCTTTATCGAAGTGAAAGACAGTATTGACAAACAACGAGAATTATTAAAATTTAACGTGCGAGATATGATAGTGAATTATTAATTTGTACAATTGATGATGTTAATATTAAAATATTTTTTAATTTGAGTGTACCATCGAATTGCAATATTATAGATGACGCGAAATAAAATATAACGGAAAAATCAATTATGTTTATAAAGAGCTAATTGGAAGGGCGAAAAAAGAACAAACGAATAATATTGTATCATAAAATATAAATGACAACTGATACGAATGAATTTAGTGAGAAAAATTTCATTGAAAACCTCGCACTTATTTTCTCCACTGAATCGTATCTGTTTGCTGCTTTATTTTTCTCGAACAACGAAATATTTTCCAAATATAATATTTTAATGTAAATCAAATCGGAGAGGCCAGAAAATATTATTGTATCTCTACGAAAAGTACATGTTTTATTAATTACGATAAAATGAGGAAAATATACGAAGAAAACAAATATCGGTAAAATCGACGAAATATGAAAATATGGCTCTTTTTTTTAATTTCTTTCCAATAAAAATCAAAATCAGCTTTCGAAGTTCTTTGAAATAATTCGGACCACGTAAAATCTATTAAAAATGATCGAAAATATTTTCCGTGAATATTAAGGAAATAGATCGTCGTTTGTCTACATTTTCCTTTTCACGTACGCAAATTATTTAACTTTCCACAATTTCATTTCGTATATTTGTCTTCAATCTGTCAGGACACACAGCCAACGGCACGGAAAATGCACGCGATTTTTGCAAAAATGATATGCGTGAAAAGAGAGATTGGTAACGAAATCGATATAGCGTCCTATTTCAGAAAATGAGTATCGAATCGAGGATACGCGGCCATTTTAAATGGTAAAAAATTCTGTTTTAATTGGAAACCACGATGAATTGTAAACGTTTATATACCGTTAAATTTGATAGGATATTTTATAAAAAGAATTAGATTTCCGCAGAAAATTAACCAATAAAATCTTTGTTATCTCGTATAAGAACGAAGAGAAAGAATATCGTGTATGAAGTAAAAATACACGAATTTTAGTATTCATGGGAATTCGGTGATAATAGCATAATAGCAAAGAATAAAATATGAACTGTGAATAGTGAATATTTTCGCGATATAAACCTGTGAGAAAGGAATTTAAATAATTATTTAAATTACTTTTATTTAAATTAATCAATTAATCGATTAATAAATGAATCAATTTAAATTAATTTTATATCTCACGATATAAATAATTATTTACTTAAAATTGAATTCTTTCTATTAAATTTTATTTTTCATTTGCATCCATTTCCATTGAAATTTCATCCACGTCTATTAACAACTCTAATCTTGTAATTACAAGTGACATCGATGGACTTAGGATTTCTGCAGTAGCAATTACTATGCGTCGCGTTTCCAAAGAAGACTCAGATCAGGGATTAAAATTACCCGCAAAACACACACAGTTTATCTAAAATTGGCCAATTTGCAAGTCACGCCTTGCAAATCACAGTTTAATCAAAGTAACCTGACGAACATAATCACTCCATTCTCATCGATGATGGAGCACTCTACCAAACTGTACCCCAAATAATCATTCTAATCATCTTACACGCTGTTAGACCTAAACGAAACTTTTATATCCTACCTGTAGAAAAATAAAAATTAAAAATGTAATACATTTCTATTAGCATTCATCGTATTCACGACCTTTTTCCTATTTCTATCATAAATAAAATGTCGCCATACGTGAAGAATTAAATATCCAAATTAAATTGAATATCTACTCTATAAACATACCAAGGGATACTAAGAAATCTCGCTTACTATAACCATAACTACAGCAATAAGCAATAACCAGGATTACCGACCTTTAATGGGAATCTAAATATAGGGGGTATAGATAATAATAATCTTAGCGATACGATGAAGATATGTAAATCAATATCAATTACAGTTCAATCTCGATACGAGTAATTTTACTAAAAGCAGGTACATGATTTTAGTAATTGCGAGAAGGAAAATTACAAACATAATGATTTTGACTAGTTTGATAGTCCTAGTATTAAATTCCAAAGGAGAGGAATCCTTTTTCACGCCTGGTACCCTGAGTCATTGCCAGGATAGAGCAATGCCAGAGAGAAACGTCATGGAGTTGATGGTGGAATTTTGTTTGCTGCGGGTAGTAAGTAAAATCGAGAACTCGTATCGTGTTCTCTCGAAGAAGAGCGAAATCTATTTCTCCGTTGGAAACTTGATCGAAGGTAAACTTCGGCTAGGTGAGGCGGAACTTGCAAATTTGGTTGTTCCCGATCGATCCAACTTTTCGTCCAATTTCCAGAGACGGTGATGAGCTGGCCCCAGCAACCGAGTAACATTCTCTCGCCTGCGTACCCGTGGAAGTAACAGATCGGTAAATTTAAGTGGCAAAGTGCTCGAGGAGCGAGTCGTAACTCCTATCGTGCTAAACATCGGAGTTTGTTACGAGGTATTCCATTTTGGACGATTCATTTTCAGATCATCTTGGTGAACCTTTTGTCAGTGAAGCTCGGAGCATTGGAATTTTCTTGGGAGAATTTTACACGTATTTAATCGTGTCTTCGACGCTTTGATTATCGACTATAGTTAATTGTAATTGATACTACAGCTCTTGTCGAATACGAAATTTTATCTAACGGAAGGATTCTTTCCAGAGATGATTATAACTAACAAGGAACCATATTCGATCAAATTTATGTGAGAGATAATTTAAAAAGAAATATTTCATACCTATTCTTTTTATCGGCCATTGTTCGTATTGAAGGGGTGAAATCATCCCTGAAAGATAGGGGTTGAAAGCATATTTTTTGAAATATCTCCAAAACCTAAAGTGGTACGATGTAAATTTTTGTTTGTATTATGATCCTATGTAGAAATAATTATGAAAAATTAATTTCTTTAAATTATATATCAAAACTTCGACAAAATTGGTCCAAATAAGGAATACCTGATTTTGTATGCTGGATATAATTTTCAAAGCTGACTGGTTCGAGGTTCATTTCATTTCTCGCGAATCTTACTGTCATTCGTATTCAAATAAACAGGTGTTTAAAAAATCATCTATAGTTTACCGTCATTGGTATCGCAATAGTCATCATTCATCAGGGTTTGTGTGCTAGAACAAAATAAATAATGGAAATAAATATTCGATGAAATGACACCAGATGAAAGCGTGACGGTGAAAATTTGATGAACATTAATTTTGTAACTACGGTAAACCGTGGAAAAAGGTATTTAAAATATTGATCGAGGAGTTATATGCGATGTGGCGAGAAACATTTGCAACGAGGTCGGAAAGATTCATGTAAATCGATTAATCGATTGGAAAAAAATGTGTCTGATTATTTTAAGCAATTATGAGTTATTTCCTAATGATGAGTGCTAAATCATATCGAATTCGAATGAAATACTTTATTATCGAGACTTTAGGAATTCAAGAAATATGAAAGTTTAAGAATTGACCATGTCACTATGACATAATCAATTAGTGACTCGTGTTATTTTCTATATTCAATACTCTCCATTATATTTATCAGAATTTCTGAAACATCTATTGTCCCATAAAATACACGAAACTTTCCTGTCATTAATCTGTTTTGACGTGGCAACCCTCGATCTTATTGCAGCTCCACGTTATTACCTATCATTAATAATGCCAATGAAAAACACTCGATTACCTTATCAGTAACAACGATAATCTTTCTTTGTTATCTTTCAACGTGTTAAAGACATTTTTTGACCTTTGACCCTATTCAATTATATCAATACTATATCCTTCCTACATTGGTATGAGGAATGTAGTATTATGGATGTAATTAAGGATTGAAGTCATATTCGATTCAAACTAATATTAACGAAATGGACAAGAAATAAATGAATAAATTAACGAGGAATGTGTAAAGGAGGGCAATTTTACTTGTACGCATCCGGTGTCTGAAAATAATTTATTTAATTATCATAATCTGGATAAATAATATATAATAACCTTCCAAAATTCTCCGAAAAAGTGATATTGAAATATAACTGTAAAATAATAGCTTTTTAGATTAAAAATACCTTTGATGTTTTATTAATATTTATTACATGATATTTTATCACAAGCTACATCTAAGGAAGATCTATTTCCTTTTATTGCTTTAAAAGCTTTGAAAGCGGATACTCTATTTTGTATTCCGATACAAAATAGTTGTGATATACTGAACATGTGATTTAGATGCAAAACATGCTGCGAACATCTATTTATTTACAAGAAGAGATCGATAATTCTTTTCCATACGTATTTACATAAATATGAAAAATTCTATATTTTCGGATAATGCAAAATAATACCCTGTTTAAATACGTGCGGCAAAGGAAGAGGATTTCGCGTGTGCGAAAAAACACCACGGGTAAACAACCATTTTTCCATCGTTAATGGACTCTTCGTGAATGCATTCGAGGAAAGCGCATTTTAGAAAGTCATTTATTTGACGAAAGCTCTGACCCTGTTTTGTAGAAATATCGTGATACTTGCGAAGCACCTTAGCATCTACTCGAGATCACAATCGAAGGTCGTAAAACTCGACAACAGTTTCGTTAGGAATGTTATTCTCCCTTCTTTGGTGCCCTAAAACTTTCAGCGTGAGAAGTTGAAATTTTTCTCAGTCTCGTTTAGTGAAAATAATTTATCGATCCTTTAACACGACGAGGATGTTTTTCTTTTATTACTGCAAGATAACTGTCATTGTTTTATTCATGGTGCCAGTGAGCCTTGGTTTTGTAATAAAATGTGTTTTATAATCCGTCTTGTCATTGATCGATTCATTTCAGCGATTTTATTGACTGCGCTAAGTGATCGGTAAATAATTACCCTGTGCTCTAAATATTATTATTATTACGGTATTATTACTCGGTTATCATTTATGAAAGTAGAAGAGCAGAAGATAAGAGAAATTTTTCGTAGACCTATTTTCTATTTTTGCAATATCCTTCATCGAAATTGATTTAATTGGAAAAATTACATAGGATACGAAAGTCTATCATACTAATTCGTTATACGATTAGAATGCCTAGATTATTAGATTTCTGCGCTATAATGGCACGAAGAAGATATTGAAGATGGAAGAAATGTCCGACATATTGCAATTCCCTTTTTAGCTATATTCAGATCTCATCTTATTTTGACGAGTTAATCAATTACTAATACACCATTTCTTACGGTATTAATAACCACTGACACACTTGCTTATACTACTTTCACTCGGTAATTGCATTGATGTATTTATTTCTTACTTTCACTATTGATATCGTACAACGAAACGCATAAGTAATATATCTAATTGCAACCTCATTTCACACCTCGTTATATTACCCAAAAAAATAATTTTCCTTCGAATATAAAATATATTCTCCTTAAATAATAGCGATGGAACCTAACCACGACTATAAAACCCTACAACAATCCCGATCAATAACGATCGACATGAGCATATTTTTATCAAAGAAGTCCATATGCACGAATTTATGTACCAAAAGATACCAAAAAATCCATTTAATTACTATCTAATTAATTCGTGTACAAGATAAACATTTCTCCAAACGTAACAGAACCCAGCTGAATTGCCAACATATTTATTTACCTTACAATTACAACATCGTTATAACGGTACGAATTTACCCTCGAGCTTACTTTACTAACCATTACCAATCAGCGATTAAAACGATAGCACGGAAATTACCAAGAGCAAATCGTGAATCGTTAGATTCTGTCATCCTGTCTAGGGATTGCTAGTGTTTCGTTGGTGGAATGTCACCGACGTCGACGACGTTCGTCACGGACGAAAAAGGGTAGATGAGGCTACACATGTACGTCGGGGGTTGCTGTCGTGGGTGTTCGCGATACACACGATCAGAGATCCGTGTCGGGGCAGCAAAGCGCGTTCTGAACGGTTCTTTGGCCAACGTGCTGCTTTTTTCCTCGAGCAGCACTCGGCCAAAGCGATACGTCGTCTAGAAGCTGAACCGAAGACTAGAAATGCTTTTCCCGATGATACGCCCGATGGAAAGGAAAGGGGTTAGAGGAGGGAGGACAAGGGGTTGGTAGGAATAAACGTCGAGAAAGAAGATCGAGAGAGGGAGAAGGATGAGCGAAAAGTG
Source organism: Eufriesea mexicana (assembly GCF_001483705.2). Lineage (NCBI taxonomy): Eukaryota > Metazoa > Arthropoda > Insecta > Hymenoptera > Apidae > Eufriesea > Eufriesea mexicana. Next base: position 532,081 of record NW_016909198.1, on the reverse strand, counting down.
ATCGACGAGGAATGCTTTGCTCGAAATTGGGCATTCGCTTTGATCCTGTCTTGATTCTCGATAACTATGGTGACGGTGGTGGGTCAAGGGTAGATTGTTGCGCGGAATAGGTGACATCGGAATCGAGATGATGAGGATATGTTGATGAGTAGGGAGCGTGAAGTTTGAGGTAGCTTCAGATTTTGTATTATAATCTCATTCTGGAAACGCATTTAATTTTAATTACTCGCTGTGTACCTACTTAGTTTGCAATAAAATTATAAAAGTTTTTAGAATTTGTATGAATTTTACTCGTGATGAAACGTGACGTGTGTGGCTCGTCCTTATGCACTTTGATATGTGAATTTCGTGACGTGCTTGGTACGTTATTATTACGCAAAGGATGAAAATTGTGTTGTTATTATTTGTCATTATTAAATTATTAGTTAGTATTGTTAGAGTTAAGTATTAATTAGCACTTATTATTAATTACTTAAAATGCTTCATTTCGAAATTTTTGTTTTCGTAGTTAGCACAGACATGCAGCTGTTTTTGACCGAATTAGGCAAATATAACCTAAATTTTATTATATTTTTAACACTTTCTCGTATTGCATACCATTTTATTTATATTTTTGTCCGTTTTTGTCGGTTCCGTAATTTGGAGTAGTAAATCTGAATTTAAATATGAATCTAAATTTAAAAATAGGTTTGTCGTGTCATATCAGATTTTCGAGAAACGAAGATTTAAAGTCCACGTAATTGATATATTTTTAAATTTTCCCGCGAGAAAGACAGTTACTTAATGCGATGATTTATCACACCCCGGGTTCTTTCCCTTAATTTCTTTTCTTTTCTACACCATACGTTACTACTCGTATACACCATACTTTGTTATTTTGCTTTTACAGCTAAAACGAAGAAGTTTGTTTAGCCTGTTATGACAAAGTAATTATAAACATATAAACAAATATTGCAAAATTAAAATCTGGTAAAGACAATGGCTAATGGCTAACATTATTAGCAACACTACTGATAACAAACAATGACAATACTATCGTTATTAATAATGATCCATTAACCATTAGCACTAGTACTACTACCAATAACAGAATTTACGAGTACATGTTAATACTGACCAATAATAATACCAATAATACCAACGCTATCAACAAAAATACTATAGACAGTGAGACTATCGATAACTTAATACTGATCTATACTAGCCATAGTAATACTATTAATAACATCAATGACCACTCATAGTAACCAGTATCTGAACAAGAAAACAGAAAATAATTATTATTAATAACGAAGTAATCAACAAAATATAAATTTCGACAATGTCCTGTGAAATAAATTTCCAACGAAATACTTAAAACAGCAGGAAGTTATTGTCAACAAAATTGAAGAATAATTCGGAGTACAAAAGGTTAAAGACAGTAATACTACTAAACTGCAACTAAAAATCTGCAGTCTGTATTCAGTGCTCCGAGCAAGACTGCCAAACAAGTCGTAAATAAGAATGCTTTATCTCTTCTTCCTATAGTTCTCTCCACGTGTGCGCATCCCCCGCCTTTGAAGGAGCAATTTTTCTGGGCCCCGATTCCGCAAGAACTAAACCATTGTAGCCATCGACGTGGTGCGTGTCGGTCGAACAGATCGAAATATTTTTCCGGGTATCCAGTCGTGAAACAGGACGATTACGAGAAACGGCAACTCATTCGACCACTCCTCAATGAATTTACGAGCTTTAGAAAGCCCCTGGCGATTGCAATAATTCAGCGCCTGGCCTCTGTGCCGGATAAATGGATCAGGGCATCCATTTGTTAAGAGACAATACTTTGCTCCGGCACGTACAGCCTCGTTTTCCCTGTCCCTTCCCTTTGTCTTCCCATTTCCTTTTTATTTCACCGCATATCCATCCGCGCATCCGTCTTTGACCTGCATCCATTCCCTTTGAGATCCTGCCGCGCCGTTAAAAAGTTTATCGAACCGTGTGAAGATGTTCTGGTTCACGATGTTGTTCCAAGCACGCTTGACACACGTATAGAAGGTATCTCCTTTTGCTTCGAGTCACTTAAGAGTCAGCTCGAGCCGCGAGCGACGTGGTGGACCTTCGAAATGCCAGGCCGAGGGACGTTTCTTCTGATCCATGCAAAGCGGATCGTGCCCAGAAGCCACGAGCTTTGGTTTCCTCGTCGAGCTTCTTCTTCTTAGGCTGTTCGTCACATTGGGAGTGTAAAGCAGTCCTGAACGAGTGGTATCGTAGTAACGAGAGTATTTGCAACGATGTATCGAACGATTATCGATGTGAATTTCTCCGTCCCCCAGGGGCCGTGTTTATAGCATAATTCTTGTTTCAAATTTCGAAAATTCTGAAGACCTTATTATTTTGTATTACGACTGTAGCTCTGAAGATTGGACCTGCTACCTTCTCAACGAATTAAGTCATTCATTTGAATGCAAGGCACAGAAAATTTACAACTATCAGACCCGACAGATTGGTCTCACGTGTGACAGGTCCACGCAAAGCGACGGACGGACACCTACTTATATATCGCGCCATTGACTACCGAAGCAACCTCCTTGACAGTTGTCACTCCTCGTCCAAAAGTCCTTCCGACACATCCACGTCCAGTCAAGAAACTCTATTTTTCCTCCACTAACATTTACTTTTAAATCGAAATAAACTCGAGGAAACACCGAACAGGTCACAACGAGACATTACAGGAAGCAGACATCAGTACGTATTCAACACCCATCACCGAAACATTTTATAAATATTCAAAAATGCGTGTTCCAGAGGATACTCTTGTAACGTTCACGTTTAACTATTGCAGAGTTCAGTTACAATAAAGAATGTACCTCTAACCTATACTCGCGATCCGTGAAATATAAACTAATCACGCAACATTAAGTTGACGCGTGATGCGTTCTTGACAATTGGCGAAATTCCATTGATTAGACGTAACAACCTGTGAATATTTCTCCATCCTCGTTAAAGCTACCTGATTCTACAACAATCCCAATATGTCTCGTTCCTTAAACTTAGCCAACAACCAAAAACAAAGTTAATTGTCAAACTAAACCTGATCTGTCGAAAAATATGCATGGTGAGATGACACAGGAGGGAGTAAAGACAGTGTAGTTTGTTCGAATCGGAAAATCAAGTTAATGGAAGAAGAGAATCAAGGTATCATCGTGCTACTCGTTCGGCTAAATCGGCCTTGTACATAGGTGATTGCTTCGAACGATGCAATACCATGCACGAATATAAAACGTGTCATAGATAGACATAACGTAGGTAAATATGTTTTTCTTGGATTTTATTAAAAAGTTTTACTGTATATTTTCTCTACTAGTATCTCCGGTCCACAGTGACGCTCGCTTGTCAGGCCGCCCTGACCGCAAAGGGTTAAGTTGACGCGTGATGCGTTCTTGACAATTGGGGAAATTCGATTGATTGGACGCTACATGAATAATTTGTGGATCGAGTGATTGCGGGGTGCGAATGACTAGTCCATCGAGCGAATGTATACGTTAGATTATTCGAGGAAGACGAATGTGGAAATAAAAGATGGCTAAATTTGTGAAACGAAGACAGTCATACAACATAATCTAGAAGAATAGACATGTGCAATCGCAGTGTCATTTTGACTTCATTTTCGCTCATGATAAACATATTTTAAACCTAAGATCTTCTATATCAATCCGATTCCCTATGGTATTGTTCTCAGAACTACCTGGCTAAACATTCAATGTTGAGGCGAGGTTTGGGCAACAGGGTATTTGTTATTCCTTGTTGGGTTTGTTAGTCATTAGGGAAAGGGGAAGAAATTTACATGTAGATTGTTAAGAGATCTTTGATACACGAAGGGCGAGGAATCTTGTTCAACTACTGCGATTGTTCGTAATTAATTATAATTAGCAATTAAGAGACTTTGAGAGATGTATGTCACATGATATCCTGAGGAACAGTTGCATTTTGCCTTGAGCCACAGCGTTTTGGTTATCCTTTGTTGAATTGGAACTTGACAGTTATTAGCAGATGGTGAACATATCAAATGTAGATTATTGTGGAGGCTAAAGAGGACTCTGAAGTATGGATTCTGGACAGTAGAAAAGAGGAAATGATATAACTGATACTAAAGTAATTTTGAAGTAGAAAGGCTAGAAATGGCGATAGAATTATAGAATATATACAGAATATGTAACGAAGCAACCAAAAGCAACCAAAATTGGAAATTCATGATTTTCAGATGGTAAAATGCTTCAGAGATGGTTTTGCATGATCATACGAATAAATAAATCTGCGCTACGAATTGGCCAATCCAGGATAAAGAGTTTGTGTTAATTACAGCGATGAGAGATATAGAGTGGACTGAGCGAACATCATTAACATGTGATATAATATATTCGTAGGTATTAATTTGAAAGTGGAATGAAAGTACTAAGGAGCAGTTGAAGTTTGAACTGAGAAATGAAAATGGGGGAATTAGAAATTCAGTTAAACCATTAGTGGGTAAACAGATTTAAAGATCTTGAGAAGGGGAGGATTAAACAGGGATTAAAGAGTAATTAAACATTATTCCAATTTAATCCTTTGTACATATCCCCACGAATATTACAACTACGTATAACCTTACGATTATCAATCACTTAGTATTTCTAAGTGTACCATTAATTATAAATATTTTTATTAAAAATGATAAATAACCTATCCCTGAAATAAAGTTGTTAAATGAAGTTGAGAAACTTTACATCAAAACTCTGAAACAAATGATTCTATTACAGAGTTTCTGTTCCATTCGTTTGTATTATAATGAAATAAAACTATTTTATTTTATTATGGCAAAATAGCGAAAAATTGAATCGTTTAATTAACTCTTTAATTTATAATATATTTCAAGCTGGAAACTCTTACTATTTCGAAACGAAGCGCATGTGATTCGAATCATTTTTATAATTACGAATTTTTTCAAAATATGTTCTATAATGTACGCAAAAGAACACCTATTTAACTTTCCTCCTATCTCATATACCCGAGAACCTCGTTCCCTTTCTTTCTTTTTTTCTTCTGCATTAATTTACCCCCGCCCATTGAAAATCGAGACAACTTCGAAATTCCAATTAAAACTTGGAGAACTCGAAGTTGCTTCCGCCTCCCAATAACATATTAAACCAACAAAGATGTCGAATTTTGAAAACGGGTAAACAAGGAGATTGCAAGGCAGTTTCTTGGAATTAAAGGCACAGCATTTCCGCATTGCATACCTACGCTCTATGCAGAGAGAGGTCTCGTGCAAGGAGTATGCAAAATTCAGCAAACCGCCTAGAAAATCTTCATCGACGTTCTTACCCTCCTATCTCCACCAACAATCCGCCGACATCGCCTTAAAGCGAGGAAGTAGAATCTTCGTTTCACGTTAGATTAGCTTTCAAGATTAAAATTCTTCGTGCTTTCAAATCGCCAAGTACATTTGCATTTCTTATATTTCCGTGCCTCCGCTTTTTATTATTCGTGCTTTGAAATGCCTTAACCAAAGATCTAACCAAAATTGAAAACCGAATTATCACACTCACTGCTTCGTGTTAGAACTTCCTAAAATACTCTAACTGACTTTTACACTTGTAGTTTCTTCGTGCTTTCAAATCGCCAAGTACATTTGCATTTCTTATATTTCCGTGCCTCCGCTTTTTCTTTTCTTGAAAACCGAATTATCACACTCACTGCTTCGTGTTAGAACTGCCTAAAATACTCTAACTGACTTTCACACTTGTACTCAAATTATTATTTTATTTCGTATAGTGAAAATTATTTTCATAAAAATTATCGAGATACAGCTTCCAAGCGAATTTTATTTTTACATTTTGTAAAATTTTCACGGAGAGAGTCGATAAAATTGTTAATTAATTCTGAAATTTTGTTATCCCTTTTGTTAACCGGGGAAAGTAAATCGAATCTTCAGCAGGGTTGTCAGTACCGCCAATCTATTTAATTACTTCATAATTTTCTATTTTTAATTCATTCCTGTACGTGTGTTTGCCACGTGTATATAACTTTATATGTACGCTTGTAAAAACCAAAACTCCGACGGAAATATTATTTATGAATTCCTACTATTTCTGCCAAAGGAAATTCCTGGTGAACAATTCCAAATATTGAAAATTAATTTCCCCCATATAAAATTAATATTCTATCATGGGCTCTCGTGTATTCCATTAAATCCTTCGCGAATTCTTATTCCCCGGTACTTTTCAGACTAAAAATTAAGCTGATAATAAAAATAGTAAATAAAATATATAATAATAACGAAAAAAATAATTTAAAAAAATTAAAAGAAACGAAGGAAGGAGCAAGAATTCACAGAGTCGAAGGGTGGAATGGAACGAGGCAAAATTGCGATAGTTCATAACGCGATTCCAGCAAATTGCTCGATTACGGTAAAACATAATGAGATTCGGCTAATTAGGAGGACACGAGCGACGTGTCGCGTCGTCTCATCTGCCATTAGAACCGGAAGGGGCTGATCGCGTTGCTGTCTGGCAAAGTGCGGAAGTAAACTTGCTACTTCGTTTCCAGCCAGCTAACTAATCTTAACGTTAACAAGAACACGTGTTCTTGCACCTCTTCTGCCCGTCTGCCGCTACGAAACGCACACATGCAGTTAACGAGCCAGTGTAATAGTTAAACTTTCACGGACTTTGCCGCGCAACTGAGAACATTGATCATGCAGTTCGTTGGTAACTACTAATCGCTCTTTGTTGATACGCCGCGAGCTTCGAAGACGGTTGCTAATTAAAGTTGCTGCAGCTTCCTCCCGTGTCGCGAATACCTTGCCTCTGTCCTTTCAGTTTTCTCACGTGCCTTCTGCCGATCTCGGTGAACGAAAAACGGCAACGTTCAAAGATTAATTAATTGTTTCTCGTCGTGGCGTAATAATCGTTTAATGACTGTAGAAATGGCTGCTCAGCGCTTCATCCATCAGAGGCTAATCTCAGGAACTAACCCCTGACAGTCGAGGTTTGAGTATTTCGAAGATCTTGCGATATATCCATTTCTTACTTCATCTTCGAAGCCATTTTTATCTTTGTATGCATTTCTTAGTCTCCTGTATTCCGGTTAATTTATCACGACGTACAATACGAGTCGAAATTAATCGTCACGGCTAATAATTTTCTGGGTGGTCACAATAAAAGGCGAATAACAGGTATACCACTTGTCTGAGGTTCCTAGTGTTAGAGCCACAATGAGTGACACAGGGCTAAGTATTACGATGTGAGGTTACAGGACATGATATATAAGGATCTTTTACTGTACTTTAACAGTTCCATTCAGGCAACAAAGCAAGCACGTTTTCACTCCAAGACCCTTTTACTTAGTTACTTTATATTATCTCACTGTACATACGAGTATCCACTATATTGGTGTTATTAACCTCTTGCCCTATCATTTAAGTTCCATTTAACAGCAAGGTCGGTCACACGTCTTGCGATCTGGTCAGAACACGTCGAAGAATAACACGTAACTGCGACATATTGTTTACGTTTGGCCATATCTACAAACCACGTCTCTCACGCGATATTTTATGCGAAGGGGTTTATAATGTTGTACATTGATTATAAAGAAAGCTGGGTATAATTTTTGGCATGTTTGAAGCACATAACGCACTGCAAGAGTGATTCGTTAACGTAAGGGATGAAATTAACGTGTTCTACGAATGATATATTGCTACTTCTTTATAACGTTTCAGGCTAATTTGTCTCAGTGTTTATTAACTTAGTGCACATGATAGAATTATCTGTACGTATCATGGCATACGTATACGTGGAAATGTCAACCTCGTGTGGCTTGGATAGAAAATTGACGATCTCCTATTTCCCAATTTCGAGTTGCCCTCCATACTTTCATTTTATTTGTCCTCTATCCGTCACAATCGAAATGATCCGAAACTTTGCTCGCGAAACTACAAGAAGTTCAGTAAAAAGGAGAAAGAAAATCCCAGAATAATCAATTACACTTTCGCCCCTCTCTCAGCTGTCACCGAAACAAGACAGCCAAAAGTAGAATAAACTCGCCCCAGACATCAACCACTCACTTATCCCGTGAAATATCATTTTCCTGGGATCAGCTCCACCATTTCCGCTAAACTAACCCCCGATCCCGTTTCGGTCCGTTCATTACGAAAGCCGAATCATCATTGGCCAGTCACGGTTCATCGAACGCGCGCAACCCTCTGGAAGCCGTTGCTCCCCAAATTTTTCAACCCAGAACCCTTCCCATCTGCAACGATAAAAAACGATATCCCTATCCTCGGTCCCTTTACTCCTTCTTTTTTTTTTTCTTTATTCTTTTCCTCCTTTTTTCTTTTTTTTTCAATTTTCTATCTTTCATCGACGTTGCGCAGCATGGAATTCCCGCGCACGGTTCGATATGTTTGCACGATCCATCGACGTCCGCGCGTGCTACGCTACACAATGGTTGCTTAATCCCTGACGTTCCATCAAACTCCGGCGTGCAAAGCTCGCGATCCAGCCGGCGAAGGTTAAAGCCTGCTGGGCTTACAGGTTACGGGTCGGGTTACGTAATCAATCGAACCTGCTGGCCAGGCTCTTAAGAGACAATGCTTCCTCGAACAATCTCCTTCGATCGATCGGGGATTGTCGCGTGGAAGCAGGCAGAGGACAAGCGATGGGTATGGTGGCTGGATGGTAGCTTTATATCCGAATCTCGTCTAGTTATTTGCTTATACGGGGCACGTGCTTGGCTTTGGGCCGGGTTATGGATGAGTTACACGTAGCCTGGTCGGATCGAACGACCCGGGCTATCTTCGATGAAGTTGTCGTCCCCACTCGTCGAGATCTTGCCCGGCTCTGCGCGATATCGCTCCATCCCCTGGATCCGTAACAAACGCCAGACCTTGGGGGAAATTTGTCGAAAACGTGTATTTGCTGGTAACCGTGAAAAACGACCTATTCGGGCAGTCGATGATGATACGCGAGGGGGTGGTTGTGCAGGTTTAGAGGAGCGTGAGAGTTTTCAGATCTCTCGTGGCTGGGTTTAAATTGATCCCATAATGTGCCCCGGGAATGAATGTTGGAATAAACGTGGTAAAGTAATTGGAGGATATAATTATCGTAGAAAGAATTATTTCTCTGGATTATTTTCAATATTTGAAATTGTAAATTCGGAAAAAATGAAAAAACTAAACTTTTGTTCCCATGGAACATTCAAGTGTGAGCCCCCAATGGTACATGCCGGTGTGAACGTGTTAAATCACAATGTTAATAAAAATGATATCAACCAAGTCAGCTACTTTCAAAATCAACAACCCAATGACGGTCTACAAACAAAATCATCGTCAAACGTTTCTCCAAATTCTAAAGAACAACGCACACCTCTATCGACCCTAATCAACTCATAGATCACCTAGCGCAAAGGTGTCAGAAGTCGCACTTGGGATTCAGCACTCGAGTATTTCGTCGATTCCATTCTCGAGAATAGGCCTAGTTAATTTCAATATCACTTTCGAACGATGAGTTGCCGAAAGAGGTAATAGGTGCTCGATGGATCATGGATCGAGATAGCCGTTAATAGGGGTAACGCAGAGCCGACAGAGGATGGTACTAGGGCTAGAAAGAGGGATAGCCAGACAGATTGCCGGGTATTCTTGGCATTACGATGTCACGGTGACGTCCAATTAGCGTTCGTTAGGCGGCTCCAGCCACCAAGTACGTCCTCAACGAGAGAGTAATTAACGGTATTAGCCGAACGAGCGCGATCGAGAGAAGTCCTTGGCCTTCTGCAAGTCGAATAATGGAGCTTACGTTAGCAGCACCGGTAAGCCACTTATAACTGGCCTCATGGCGAGTCATTTAACCGAGTCATCCCGTTGGGAGATGTGTTCCCTATTGGTAGAATAGACACCCATTGGTTCTCGATTCTTTATTACCTTTGCGATATCGCGTTGTCATTGCAACCTGTTTACGTATTTCGGCGATTTTAATGAGACTAGTACTTAAGGGTATTTTATAAGTGGATAGGAATATTGAAGTAGAGGCCATCGGAAGAATATTAACCCTTTGCGCTCGACGATTTTTTGGTCAAAGAAGGGTACGAGTTGAAAAATTTTCCGTCATAAAGCCGATGATATTTTTTGAGCAGTAAATAAGAAAGAATAAGGTATAATAATTGACAAGTAGAATTATTTAATTTCGATACCTTGCACATTGTTGCATTATTTTAAATTTGATATATTAATTAATATCGAGCTTCGAAATTTTATGAAATGGTGACCGAAGGGCGCCTCTCGAGTGCAAAGGGTTAATATCGCCAAAGGAATTTATGTATATTGCTGTCAGTATAATAGGATTTCGTATCGATAAATAGAATTCTCGACATTTTCAAATATTTGTCTATCAAAATTTTTTAATTTATAATATTCCTGAAATTATATGCTCCTAATATACTTATGCTACTTATAGGATTACTATGATAGGGACGTGTGGTGCAAGTGAAAACGCTAGAGTTAAGAATTATTATAGGGGGCACGCAGTAGAAATTGTTTATTTTTTCTACCTAACCTTAACTCAGAAGTATCCGTAATATCAAATTGTCTATGTTAATATCTAAATAAATTGAGTACGTGGGTAATAATTGTCTCGCTGTCTTAATATTTTGGCAAGCTAGTAATCAGCTTAATAAAGTTAAATTAACGAAATTGCTCCAACGAATTTGCAGTACAGTTTTCGTGGTAACACTCTCCAGAAATGGAAATTTCTCTCCGGTAATGGAATTTCCTTTCTCTCGGCGGTATAATGATTTTATAACACACAATTTGTATAATATCGTCTTTATGGGAAACTGAAATTGAGTTGCAAAGGATCTAAAATGAGTTTTGGAACTCAAAGTAATATAAGATCGCAATTATTTATTAAGGACAAAAAGGAGAGCACCTCATGGTAATGTACAGCACGTGTCTGAAGAGTTTCAGCCCATCAGCCCATCAGCATACGTGCAACATCTCATAACATGCAAATTTTTTAGAACGGCGTAAGCAAATTTAAAAGAACAGCTATACGAGAATAATTTATAGTTGATAACTTAAAAATGGATCGTTGAAATTTTTCTTTCCGAGATTAAAAAATAATTTTCTTAATTGTCACTAAAACTGTGACTCGAATAAATTTCTATACATTTATATTTTTACCCCTTTGCACTGGGCGATTTTTTCGTTACAGAGAAATAGTAATTCGAGGACTTTCTGTCGTAAAGTCGAGGATATTTTTGAAACGGTAAATAAGAAGCCGTATGCAAATTAAAACGTTGAATCATTTTATTTCAACATTCCACGCATTGTTGATTAATTTTAAATTTGATATATTAATTAACATCGATATTTAGAATCTAATTAAATGGCGGCTGAGAGACGCCCCTCGAGTGCAAAAGGTTAATATTATTTAACGTCTATCGTCTGATCATTGCGACTACCGAATACCAATATTTCCCCAATTTTTCTTAAAAACCCGATTTAAAACTTACCCTGATATTTTCAAAAACTAACGCGTATTAGTTCTCCTCTGAATCAAAAAATAAATTTTCTTCATATTCTTTTCATTCATCTTCTCCTCTTTTAAAACACATAATCAAACACGATGCATAAAACCCACGATTCCCCAGGCTAGACACATCGAGATACTTTATCAAAGAAGAAGGAGCATCATGCAACGTATACGAAAGACAAATGCTTCCTTTATCTCGTCTTTATCTTACCAGCTCGTATGTTTACTAGAAATTCGTACAAAATGCCGTGACAAACGGAAACGGTCATAACCGGAAGCGAAGGTGCCCTCGTACCTACGCAAGATCTTTTTCATTTTGGCTAGAGCGGCTGTTTCAAAGTATCCCAGAGATAGGCTGCATGCAGATACTTCGGGGCGGAGTGTTATCATCGGAAACAGAAGCAAATAATCGGCAATGGGATACCATGGACTCGAGGGTGGGAAGATCGTATCGGTGGAAAGTTTTTCGAAAGGAAACGCGAGTTGCACGCGAAAGGCTGGTAAGAGAGAAAAAGGCAAAAGAATATGAACTTGTGGCTCTATTATCTGAGCCAATGAAGCGCGTCATAGTGTTTCTTTGCGAGTGGATTAGTATCGAACTTTCTTCCTCGATCCGACTATTCCGTCTATAAAGGTTCTTGGAAGATTCGAAATTATTTTTCCTTTTCCTTTCGTATTTCGTAAAATGGATTCCTTTTCTTTCGGCAAGTCGATGAGCTGTATTTGACGTGAAAAATTCGCAAATATATCGCGAGTATATGCGAAGGGAGAGAAACAAGAAACACGAATGGTTCCCTTTTTTTACTACCACATTTCTGGAATGTAATTTAGTAGGTATGCAGCGCCATCGCTGAATCCAATTTGAACGACCACCGTGTTAGCATTCTTCTGACATCGAACATCGCGAGTCAATATTTCCGCGTGAACAGGGAAGAAATGGCTATTTTTCATTGATATGGTTTTATCGTGATTCGAATTTCGATATTGATATGATATGCAGTTTTAGGCAGACTAGTTCGGTTTTCATTGATGAATTAACAGTGAGAATGCTAACACGACTCTGAAAGTATCTGAACTATTGAAATAAATATTTCTTTTATATCGTTTAGTGGAATTAAGAACTAGAATTTGATGACTCCTTTTGTAAGATTAATCTACCAATGTCAATCGAGTATATCCATTTTTGTAATATCATAAATCTGATTATTTAATAATATTATTAATACACTTTTTTAACGAGTTGTTCTCGCGAAACAGGAAACAAAGTAATTTCTGTCCAAAGCAAACGTAGTCTGGGAAATTTTGTCTAGATTTCACCTGTGTCACGAACCACACAGTTTGAAGAACTAAACTCTGACTGGTGTATATTGCTGCTTTAAAGTTACTGTTATCCCATCAACGCGATCGTCGTGTATCTGCAAGTGTTAGTCGAAAATTACATATCCCTGTATACGCAATCTTTTGAGGCTTCGTAATTTGAATGTTGAAATGCTATTATAAATTAAGTATGCTTAAAATTATCACGGTACTCGTAACTACCATTTTCCTAAAGTCGCGTATACGTATTTATTCGTCAGTGATTGTAAATAATATTTACATTTACCACTGACGTTATTTAAACAATTTTAAAACGCTTGGAATAAAAATAAGCTAACTCAAGGCATAAGGGGATAAGGCTCCCTTTATTTGCTTGTTTTTCTGTACTGTTTATTATTACCGCAAAACAGTCTATTTACATCGCTCGGAAAACAAAATTTTATTTTTACCCTCTTAAGCAAAGAAACCCTTTGGGTCTTAAATAATTACCATACACGGTTCGTGCAACGTCCCAGAGATTTAGAAAATTTTGTTTTCCAAGATAATCTTTCTACAATCTCTAATTGTGAAAAATAGTAGCAACTACTGGTTTTGATATTTACAATGATCCCCTATTACTTTTTGGATTCCGAATAGTTTAATATATTTGTATCTGCTTACAAAGAAATGTCGAAGCTACTCGTGTCTATCATACTTGACATTTAATTGTACCTGTGATATAAGAAATATTAAATACAATGTTACATCGCTAGATGTAACCTAATAATAATAATTACAAAGACATCTAGTATTTAATATTCCTTATTATTCCAGGAACGTTGTACATATAGGTACACCTACACAGCTTAAGAATATTTTCAATGAAAATCCTTTCGAAATCTGCTGTAAAAACACAGCGTGAAAAATACCTGCACCCCAACTTCACGATTCTAAACAGCAACATCCCTAAAAAAAATACACTTCGACATCCCTTATTTTGCCGACCCCCGCAGCTGGCAAAAATCACGCAACAAAAATTCTCTCAAATATCAAACCATCAGCGCTATCGCCAGGCATTCTGGGCTTTATTTTTCCCCATTTTCATCCGCCACGCGAGTCATAGGGGGTGGCCAGCCACCCCCGAGTGTGCGCGCATAAGAAAACAGAAGCACGGTCACGACGAGGGTGTAAACCGACTCGTTACGCGTGGCGTGCAGCTAAATAGCGCGGAATCGTTTAATTTCCTTTGCAAATGGCGAAGAAGAGGCAGAAACTGGTCCGTTCTTTGGCCCATCCACCCATACGAATACTCTTCACCCTCCTATAGTCCGTGAGTACGAATGGGTGTACAGCCTGGACACGAGACGCTGTTTTATCGTCGACTGTAGGAAATACGCGTCGGGTGCTAAAAACCACGAATTGCTAACGCAAATACGAAGAGAGGATACGAGAGCCTGGCGAAATGGGGCACGGGCGGTGCAAAGAAGCGTTGTCGCGTGTTATACCCTCGAAACGCGCGGGAAGTTCACGGGTATCGTTGTCCTGAACGATAAGCGGGGATGGGCATGGTAAAAAGCGAATTTATCGACTCGTTTAAGCGGCGTCGATTAATTTTCGATGAGGCCTGGGGCACCGGGAGAGTTTATGACGCGGCCTGCTGGTTTAAGACTCGGTTAATGCTGCAACGGCGAAGGGTAATGGCTGTGTCGAGCGAGAATACGTGCGCTGTTACCGACTCTTTTACAGTGTGACAAAACGACGAGGAATACGGAAGAGGAGGCTTTAAAAGCGTTTAGTCCGTTCGTCGTAAACATTTTTTACGCCCGCGATGCCGGCTATGAAAAATATTTCATTTCCAGACATTCTGCTAAATTATGATAATTGTGCTTTTTAATGGGGTTTCGAGGGACGAATTTGCGGTGGTATTATATGTAACAATGTTCTGTAATTCCTTTCTTGTATTAAAACTTGAGGGAATTAGTAATAAATTAGAAACATATTCTGGGAACTGTAGGGTAAGAGTGAGTTTTGTATCGAGAATAAGGGGGCTGCTGTTCTTATGGCAAATTGATGGAACTTTTAGTGTAGGAAATTCATGTGGGTACAGTGGCTCGAAGAATCGATGTCACGAAAGGACTGAGTAGAGAGAAAAATTATTTTCCAAAATTTATCTCTCACTTTTCTATTTTTCTATTTTTAATGTCAAATATACACAGACTGTCTGGAATTAAAAAGAAGCCTAATCTATAAAGTAATCCCGGATTCTTATCAACCGAATGGCAAAGTTTATAAATTAAAATTATATTCGAGATATTAATGACACAATTTCCCTGGCATGGAAGTTTCCAAAATTTTCTGCGAATTTCTTAGGATGACGAATACCCTTCTTGATCATCGATGATTATTACCGTCAATTAGACGACAAAGATCCGTTTTTATCGAAAATCGGTTGATTAACCGTCGGTAATCTCGATCGAAAGTTACAATGCACGTTGTGCAAGATGAATGCTTCGTTACAATAGGGGCCAGGGACTTATTATGCATTGTACCATGCGTTTAATTATACGGTTGCCCGTTGCACCGTTAATCCCAGGCTTAACGAGAAGACAATCGGGCCAAGGCTCGCTTTGGTTCTCTTTATACATGAATAGTCTCGCAATTCGCGTCGTTTGCATGTGAATTTCTATATTGGAATAAAACTTGCTCGTCCGACATTGTGGCTCGGGCACGGTCGTTAGTTTCGTCGCTGAACGGCCAGGGTAACTACGATAGAAGTCGTTGGAATCGATGGGACTAAGCCTGCAACGAGCCCTGCCTCTACCCCTCGCCACCTTTCAGTTTTGAATACCGCCACCAAATCGATATGCAAGTGTATTACTATTGTTGCAAAGACTCCCGATCCGAACGACTTGATGCGTGAACACCGGTCATATTGTTTCTACGAACGGTACATATTCGAGCAATCAATTCGATCAGCGTACCGGAAACCGCTTCCCCGGAAACCTCTGGCCCGGATAACGAAACATCGTTGTCGGGCATTCCCCGTGAAGATTTCGCGGCTCTTTTGTTCCATCCCGTGGAACAATTCGTGTTTTCATTTTTCCTGCATTAGAGCAAACTGGAGATTGTTTGAGTTGGATGACATCGTCAGGCGACGAGACGCCATATTGATTAGGACTGACCGGCTAGGATGATTCCGTTATAATTTTTCGGCGAGAAGAATCGAAAGGATTTTTGCATTAATGGTATTGGTTAGGTGATCGTGATATTAGAAGTTGGAAATATTTAGTCGTTAGGTGTGATGCGTTGAAGAAGAGACACTTAGGTGTAACAGCATCGGGGGTGGGTTCTCTGTTGCTCATAGTGTTCCACCAATGGCGAATGAGTGAATTTAAACACAATTTCTGAGCAATGTTTACATACCAATTATAGTGTCGATAAGATTAGGGTAGTTTTACGAGAACGTTTAGGATATTGAGCATAGAGGGTAAGGAATGTAGTATATCATCTTTAATGGTGAAAGCATTAGAAAGATGGAACTCGGGTTAAAGATATACACACTGGAAAAAGCTCCAAAAGATAATAGAAAATTATTGGAAACCTTAAGCAACAAAGAGCCATATTCAATATCATAGTAATCTAACCAATTGTGATATTCGTATTATTGCATTATTTGTTCTGTTTACTTCTAGTTGCTTCTACGTACATTATAAATAATTTCGCAAACGAATTTGAAATTTTGAAACATACACATTTATCAAACCTATCTAACCTATTACCAACATCTTCAGTGGTATTCAAACCAGAAAATTGTGGATTGTATCTAATAATAATTAATATTCCACCTTCTACGCACCTTGTACGGATCATTGCCATGTATCTTGAAGCATAATCTCGCATAAGCAAGAAAATTATTAGCTATGTGTTGATACTTAAGAACAAATATACACATTCTCAAACAACACCTGCGTAACGAACCAGTTGTCTAATGCTAATTCGACGAAGAATTTGCTTAATTGGAAACTCGCATCAAGGATTTGCAATTTGGGAAAGAAATCCATGTGACTCGACTCGTGACGTAGCAGGTTTGGTTTTTCCTTCTGCCTTGTACCGTTGTGTCGCGTCGTATCCTATCGCGTCATATGTCATGTAATGTCATGTCGCGTGTCGCGTGGTATCGCGCTGCATCTCGCGACGTGTCGTGTGATGTCATGTCATTTTTAGTTGTACTCTCCTATGAAGTTCTGTTGATCATATTGGCTTATTAAACGGTCCTCGTGCTGTTCAACATCGTTTCATGCGATTGAACGCGATTGAAGGATCGTCTGTCGAGCATATATTACGAAAAAGTGCTGAATAAAACATCATTTCATGCAGCATCCGCTTTAAAGAATTTTTTGCGCGATTATACTTCACGAATTTGAGCGCAAATCCTGGAATTTTTCGTGAGACTTAACGTTTCGCTGGAAATTTTAATAGATCTAGATTTTATCCATATAAATTGTTTTATTCCGCTGAAAATTTTTACCGATTTTACGTGAATGAAAAGATCGCCTGACTGAGTATTACAAAACACGAAAATGATTGAAGTACTTCATACGTTATATTACAAGAATTACTAAAAAAAATTTTGAGCGAAAAATTTCGTTTATTATTTCACTAATTATTTTTTCCTAAATCGCGAATTTTTTAATTCCACTAATTAACTCTAACATCAGCATGTGTACCAAGATTTATTTTTCCTGGCTTCAAACATCGTATTTCTACTATTAATGAAAGTAATGGAAATTTTGCTGCACCTATTATTTTAATAATTCGTTCCAACAATTGTTATGAGTGAACAGTGTATTTAGGTACAGGTTGCAGGTCAATACCTGAATTGAGAGTATAACACGTGTCGGGTATAAAATGTCTGTTACCACTTGAAATCATGGGACGCAAAATACGGGGAAGGTTGTGAAGTATAAAGTAATTTAACTAGACACGCGTTTCAAGCAAAGTGCTTCCTATATTCATGGTTACAGTAGTCAACTTCAATTACAACTTTCACGTACATGGTATTGTATCGGTCACGTTTAGATTTTCCTAACGGAGTTCCTATTGTCACAGATGACTATTGTTATCGACGTGACCACGGTATAGGGTTAACAGTATTCCGAGTTCACTATAGTGTAATATCGAGTGTTCAACGGTGCACGTCGCACTTGTGTAGTACCGTTGATTCAACAACGTCTCTACATATCCAGTTTCCGTGTCAAGATTTCGAGCACGGTATCACATTAACGTGTAAATCATTCTCTTCGCTGTCATGCTGCTGTATTTTGATCTATTGGCAAACGCATATTAAATTCGATGAGCGAAGAGTATGGAATAGATTTTGACACAATGATTTTGGAAAATAAGGTCATTTGTTTTTTAATTTTATGACTATATAGTTTGTATATAATTACTGCCTGCACAAGCTATATCTCAGGGTCTTCGTTTCGAAAGTACACATCATGTGTATCTGCATTGTGCACATAGCCCTTTCACAGTGTGGAGCAGTTTAATTCAAAATTATAATAAATTAAGATATCTCTTCTGAGGAATAGATTGGACTAAACTAATCACAAAATATAATTTACATCTCGCGAGATTTTTCATTTTAAATTCATTTCGTATCTTGAACTTAGAGATATAAGAATTTGTGAATTGATTTGACAGAAATTGCATGCATAAACTATGATAATTGGAGACGCTGAGTACAGAATACATACTACGTATGTATTATGTAAGAAAAAATAAAGTAGCTTTCATTTTCACAAAGTAAATGAAATCTTCTAATAGATGGAAGGGTCTTGTCCTAGTAACCTCGCGTCATTGATGCGATGACAATGACAAGTCAAAGGACCTATCTGTATGAATAGTGTATAGAATAATCAGGCGCGGAAATGTGAGGATTATTACACCACGTTACTACTAACAGTGTAAAACCACTACACTGATACCCTGTGTCCAACCTACGAAAATATTTTGTTCCTAAAACTCATTTCTACGACTAAGAAAAAATAGTTCTTTTATCCTAGTAATATTATTGCCAACTTATTACATCAGCATCATCGTCCTTCTCGTTACCGAAGTCTTCCAACTGACACCTCTAACACAAAGTACATACGAATATCACGTCACTTTATTTTATCCTACTTCGAATAAATGCCAGTGTTTATGTTAAATTATGCGAGGAAGAATAATGAGTTCATAAAATGCACTCAATGTGGGATTTTTGTCGAACAGTCGTACAGCACCCAGAAGGAGTCGTGTAAAGAGAGACGCGTGCAATTGTCAGTCACAATAATACTTTATTTTAATTCCGCTTTAGCTTTTAATAAATATATTTTAAATCTACCATCTTTCCCTGCGAATCCATATTCTCCCTACGTATGTAAATTCACTACAAATTCCTAAATCATCGGCCATCATCAGTCTATAGCACTCTATAAATTAATATTCTCGATAAATCCTACCACCATCCTGCCCTACCCTGCAAACGTTCCCCTTCCAGCGGGGGAAAATCGTAAAACACCCACGCGGAACCCCATAAGGGAAACTCATAGGCAAAAGTAAGACCGTTTCTCGGAGTACACGCTATAAGATCCGGCATCGAGAAATCCGCGTTCTCCGTCGGTATGGCCTACATATTAAAGCGGCGAAGCATGGGTGCAGGGTTGGTTGAACGACGTGACTTATGCCAGCGTGGGCGCGCGAACGCGAAAATTCAGTGGTTAAAGGCAGACTTACGGCGGACGGCCGTATTCGACGTAGTTCGAGGCGTGAACGTGCAAAGCGCGTTTCGCAAATTCGCCCAGCTCGAGATAATAAATCAGTCGCTTAATACCCTGCCCGTTACCACCGCGGCCACGCAGCTTGCCCTTGCTCTGGCGGACCTAGGAAGCTAGTTGCCTGCTCATCGTCGGCTACGCACGTGCGTACGAGCCCCCCGCGTGCGCCAGTGTACGAAGAGTAAACGCGTGTACACGGACGAGCACGTATGCGTCCGAGTGAATTATGCGCTTTGTCCCCGTGTCCAGCGTCACCCCGTAAATTTGCATCACCCGTACGGCCTGCAGTCTCGTACGACTGCCGTGCCCTACTGCACTCTCGATCTTGTAGCCCTACCTCTGCGCGAGTGTGTATTCGTGTGTGGCTACGAATGAGTGTGGGTTTACGAGTGAGCGCGAGTTTATGAATAATTGTGCGATGCGAGTTCATTTCAGCTTACCAGCGATCGTGTGATACGAGTTCGTGTGAGTTTGTGAGTGACTGTGTGACTTGTGACTATGTGGGTTTATGGAGGATTATGTGACGCATGTTTAAGTGAGTTTACGAGTGATCGTGGGATGTGTGTTTATATGAATCTGAGTGATTGCGTGATGTGAGTTCATAGGGGTTTATGAATGATTGGGTCATTTGTGATTAGGTCATATGTGAATTTATGATCGAGTATGAGTTTGAGTTCAAGAGTGATCGTGTGATATATGTTTGCGAAGAGTGTCTTTATATATGTTTATGAGAGCGAGAGAGTATCTAAAAAATATTCAAGAGACTAAATAGGTGGATGGAATTCATCGAAGGAAATATGGATATCTTCCTGAATATAGAATGTTGAATTAATAGCCTTTGATGTGTATAATTGTTTAATTTTTACGCGTGTAAGAGGAGTTACGCTGTACGCGGTGATTTCAATTGATATTTTAGGTGCGAGATCTTTCCGATTTCCTGACCTCTCCAGGTAAAATTCTTTTTAGGGGCGGGTTACTTAAAATACTTAGTTTATTTGACACCTGTTGATAACCCAGACGAACTTCAAGTGTGTGAGAGGCTTCAGGGGCCTCTAGATGTGTGTGTTCTACGTCTTTTGAGAGAAAGGAGCTGTGGCTTGCATTGAAATAAATGATCAAGACTTTAGGTACTTCGTGTGAGAATTTATCTCTGTATTAAAATAATGAAAGCGAACTTCTACAGATATTCGTGGAAATCTCCTATTCTGAAAGATACTCGAGTTTCATCTACTTAACTTTTAACTTACTAGTTTCGAGAAATAAATATCCTAACTTTTTTGTAGACGCCCGGAAATGGCATTCATTGTATAATTGATATATACATCTAATACAATTTTAGTTTGTTTCGCGATATATTTCTTCATCTCTGAACGTTTTAAGGATTTAGGTTGTCTCAGTTGCGTGAGGCAGACTGTAGTTTTGGACGACACATGGAAGAAGCACGACATTGTACATGGCGTGACGTAGACACTGTCAGGTCGCCTTTTCCTGATAGAACTGCAGGTGACCAACCCCTGGGCAACACGTTGCACGGGAATTTCTTATTGAGATATTGTCAAGAGGAATTTCAACGAGGAATAAATCTGGCTGGAGTAAAGTGACCCGTGGGTGGCACGCGGAACACGCTTCGGGGGTGAGTCTTTGTGTGCAGGGAAGGTGGAGGAAAGGCGGGCTGGGTAGAGATTGATCTATGGACTGCTCAGTATTACAAAATACTTGAAATAGTACGTGATGGATGTTATTTGAGAAGATTAGTAGGCATGGTCCTCCACAATTCTTTTGAAATTTTCTATCTATATCTGAACAGCGATACTTATTGAGAAATTTGTGAAGAAATTGTATACATAGATCTATCAGCTATTACAACCTCGGTATATTCATTTTTGACTATGATGATTAACCTAGTTTTTATCTCTGATTGAAAAACTTTTCCAAAATTCATTTATCACGATTTTTATAGCTGTACTTGACAGTTTAGGTAATTTAGAAAATTATAACCTGGCGTTAAAAGGAACGTTAAAAGAAGACCCTAACCTATATAGTACGACTTGCTTTCAAAATGATTAATTTCGATATTCTATCGAAACATGGTTCCATTTCTTTTTTACGAGTAGTTGACAAAGAATAAGTACAAATGTACACATGCGCAAGAGGAGGTAATTATAGCAATGAAATGCAGACCACGTCGAAAATTAATGTGTTCTCAGTTCGATTACCCACGTACTACGACAATCATAAATAAATTGCTGAGTTTCAGTTATCGGTACACCGTATACCGCGGTTGTAATGCCACGCGATACCATAACGTACTTACTGTATCAATTAAGATCATGATAATGATAATATCTACGAACCGCGTTGATGCAGTAACTGTCCTATTAATTGTTACTACAACGTACATCGTAAAGCATATCTATTAGGATAACGATCGTAAACTCCACTTAACTACGAATAGCGAATATTCAAAGACGCCGAAACCTACTTCGCATGAAAGACTCCTTGGTAAATCTTGGTTCGACTTTGCTCACTTAACATTTGAATATTAAATCTCTTATAACGACTGTATAAGTATTTTTTCATTTTCTTTTCGTGGTTGACACAATAATTTTTATTAGAAGCTGTAAGATATTTACAATTTCTTTTTTCGTTCACTAACTCATTGCAAAGGGCATATTTATCACTATCGAGTAGATCTCGACAAAGAGTTAGACTGAGGAATTTTTCAAACAGATAACGATGTATATTGTCATTTTATAGGAATTTTCAATAAGAAATTGTAATCATCTTACGTCATTCTGTTGTCCAGTGTGTGTATTCCATTATACTGCGTCCATATTGAAGTAGGACATAAAATGAACCGAATTTATCGTGCAAGCAGTTTGCTTGATATATATATTCATTGTTACGATTAAGGATGCTTCAACTCTTAGCATAAGCGCTAAACAATACATGTTAGCAACTCGTAAATTTCTAACGTTTTCGCATTAACGTATACCAAGTTTGTTCACGAAGCTATTATAAGTTGCAGTACAAATAGTGTAGTGCCTGTAATAGACGTACTTGCAGCAACAATGAAAAGTACTTAAACTTCAAACCTGGTGGAAAATTGGCACATTATCGGTTGCCAAATTTCACGCACATTCATTACAACGTGACATCTGTCATGGAAAATATTTTATTTTTGCACGATTCGTAACAGAGATTTTATAGAATGTATCTTTCACTATAACTGTCCAAATAGTATGCTAAGCACGCTGTACGAGAACCTATCTAAATAGTCAAACATGACCAGTGACTCTAAGTCAGGTGAGTATAGAACACGATAAAGCTGACTGAAGAATCCACTAGAGAATTGAAGAATGACAACCCAAGATTACGTAGATTGTTCTTAGAAAATCTGACCACAAAATGGATGCCTCCGAGCAGAAAGACTGTGAGAAATGGCGCAGCACTTCTGCCATAACCTCAAAACCAAATACATGTTCGAGTAACTTGACCATCTCTCGGCACAAAAGACTTTCGCTCCTTTTTATCGTTCCTAACACACAGGGAATCCATAGAAAAATATACATTGTCCTCTGTAGCTACAGCTTCGATACGATATTTCTTCCAATTATACTGAAACCACCGAGCAAACATTCAGCCCATTCACTGTTGCGATGGTCGATGTTCGAAGTCTAAGAACACGCACACCATATTGGCTGCTCGTAAATTTCTAACGACCGAGAGAAACCGCATGTCTACGTGGTTCCTGGCGAGTCATGGTCCGCAGGTCTGGCAGGTACACAGACGTTCGGAAACGCTATAGTCATCCATATCCGTTCACGGAAGCACGACGAAATCTGGCGAGGATGTCACGTCATCGAAGCAGGCGGGAGACTCGAAGATCGTCGTAATCCGATGGATCACGATCGCTCTTCCATTATGATATGACGTAACCTTGAATAGGGAGACAAGGGTAAATCTCGTGGATAAATATACGGTTCTGGTTTCGATTCAATATCGCTACGACGAGACCGATCGACGACTGGGCTCGACGACAAACATTGTGTGCCGGATTTCTAGGATATATTTCTTGAATGGCCTGAATTTGGCAAGTACCGAGAGGTATGAAAATTCGATGAACGAAATCTGGGTCTGGAATGATTGAATCTTATCCTGTATTCAATATTTTCCAACGCCTCTCTGCCTCTACGCGTTCTGAAACGTCAAATGTTTATCCTCTGAAGTAGAGAACACGTAATCTCGATTTCTATGGACTCCTATCTTGTGAAATAGCATCGAGTAACGGCGAAACCGAGAGACTCGTTTCGAATATCTATGAGTTGGAGAATTGCGAGGATCATGATCCTATAGACAAAGGGTGGGAACCTAACTCGTAGACAAACCACTTGTATGGACCTTCATGGAGACGAGAAATCCTCTCCAAATGGTCTCGAAATCGAGGCAACCCCATCGAATCATCCTAGAACGAAGGACCCTTAGGACTACGCTTCAGAACGTTGATTGTTTGTCTATTTTTAGTGAAATCTGTCATTCTGACGGATATACTACAATTGCTTTGGAATAAAATCAGTTCACTTGTAAACCTGTGTTATATCTTGATCTTAGAGCCATAGAAATCGATTAGATTTCCAACGAAAAAAACTAGGAAGAGTCTAGACAGAAGCCTAACATCTTGAGGTTATGGATGCCAAGTCTCCCTTACTTCCGAAGCTAGTTAGTTCGAGACTAATCCCATAGCTCTAAGCTTATGGGTGTCAAAATCTCTCAACTATGGTTGTCTTAAACAGATTACACTGTCTAGAAGTCTTAGTCATAGAGTTTTACCCAACTTGCGTGAAAAATATGGCATTCCTAATACTTTGTTATTACGTATTGCATGAATTATAATGGAAAATACTATCTATTAGTCTGTGATACATCGATGAGTCTCTAGCTCCTGAATTCATTCTAATTTAACTAATTAAATCTAATTTGGATTAATTCTAGCTCTATGATCGTGTTCCTTATTCCCTGTAATCATGATTAGCTGTGGTGTTTATTAAGTATCTTACTGTTGTACCTAATTGTAAATCAATTATATTTTATGGTGTGATTTATCCTATCTCTATAATCTTGTTAACCGTTCTGCTTCATTTTTATTCCTCTGTGCGTTTCATGCTAAATATCAGAAGTTTAGGTGACATAGGTGGTCTATTTACGTTTCTGAGCTTCACGAGCGATCTTCTCTTCTTTAATCTGTGTCTTTTTGATCTAGCCACCTTTTTCTTTCTTTTTCCTTTCAAGAGGCTACAGAGTTTTAAATACGTGGTCTCGTTATAGTACTTATAGGAAGTATATCTATGTTCCTATGTTTTCTAAAGAATCTCCTCTTTTTTAGGTCGTGCGTTTCATTTCGAGGCTCCTTTTTTTTTAATGAATCTACGGAGTTTTTGATACGCAGACTTGTTTTGGTGAAAACAGGTAGTTCATCTATGCTTCTATGTTTTAAAGCCTTGGGTCTCGACTCCTTTAGTCTTCGCGTTCCATTTTGTCCCTCTTTTTTCCAAACGAGGCTACGGAATTTTTAATACGACGACTTGCAATTCAAAGTATTTTTCTAAGAAGAAATTGCACTCATACCGAAGAATTAGGTTTAATCTCGCGTTTATATTCCTCGGACCGATGTACCATAATTTTTAAGCGTTTCTTAGTCGACATTATCTTGTCCAAACTTAGACCACGGACTACCAACGACATCGGCTAGGAGTTGATCGATACCCCCGTGAATTAATGTCCTCGTTGTCACAAGATATTCTAATTACGACCTCTAGTTCCTTAACTATGCTTCTCTCCAGCCAGCGTGCGCAAATAACGTACCGATAAATTCCGGGTTTCGCTTTTCCCTGCTGCAGCCATGCTGGCACTTTGAAGCACGGCTGCACGCAAGAATATATGTACGCGTGGCTTGTCTCGGCGAAAAAACGTGTCTTGGAACTCATACATTCAATTAAAATGCTAATTTAACTTGGTTGCCGCTGCTACTCGGTGCATCCGGTCTTGTATCTCAGCTGCCTCTGTTTCGCGAAACAGGTATATACGACTATGAGAGTGCGAAACGTGAAACGATAAAGAATCGATCCGTGAGATAAACGTTCGAGAAATTTGGAAAATATAGTTTCGATTATAGAAATTAACAGAAGAAACTCAAATTATTACCAATGTCCCCTGTGTTCTGAGAAAATTCGGTGTTTCTAAATTTAATAACGAATGGCTTGAATATTCGATTATTTATAATTATTCTGTGAAATTTTGCCACTTCAAAGACCTAGCTTTAATAATTGTGAATTATCACTGAGTTTTGAAGAAAGCGAAGTTTGTTAAGTTCTTGGATACCTTTATTTGGATTCCTTCTGATTTATTGTGGTAATTATACTTGTACGAATGGTAAATTGCAATGTATCTAAGTTACAGTAAGTCGTGGGAAGTTGGAAATGTTTGTGCCTATTTTTCTTCCGAAATTTCCGTGCACAGGATATTTTCACAGGTGTTCTACATAGAATGTTCCTTAGAAGAAGTTTGAGTTTTACTTGAGAGAAAATTACCTTAATGTCCTATATGAGGTTACCATTAAAATTAGAAGGGGTTGGAACTTTGTAGCACACTAAGTAAAACTTTCCACGGGATTAGTTGGGATTTTGTTGAATATTTGTTGTTACTAAGAGATTAATGGGCTGAACATTTCTTCCTATGTAAAAGAAAAATACACCAGAACGCAATAGAAGCTATTAGTTTTTTAACCCTTTGCACTCGACCATTTTTTCGTTACAGAAAAATAATAATTTGAAGACTTTCTGCCATAAGGTCGACGATATTTTTAAAATTAATTTTAAAATTAATGTAAAATTAATTTTTAAAATAAATAAAAAATCGTATGTAATTTAAGACGTAGAATTATTTTACTTCGATATTCTACGCATCGTTGGGTAATTATAAATTTGATATATTAATTAACATCCATCTCTAGAATCTGATTAAATGGCGACCGAGAGGTGTCTCTCGAGTGCAAAGGGTTAAATCCTTCTGCACGGAATTTAAAATTATTTTCATATTTTAAAATTATTTTACATATTTTCGTTCACCCTTTATACTGAAAGCTTTCCTGTTTTAAAATCGATTTAAATCGATATTTTTTGAAATAACATAGAAAGAAAAGGAGTTAAATATGTTTCATTTGGGTGAAAATATGAAAAAGAATTTTTTATTCTTACATCTCGTAATCTTTTTATATTTTTAATTTTCAGTACACGATTAAATAATATTAAAGATTTGAGAAGGTAAAAATTATATTACAACGAGACGATAAAACTACTGCCACTGGTTTTAGGATAACATTTCTGCCATGATGTGACTATTGTATTACACAACCATGTTTATTACGTAACCCTGATTTAAGCTCGATAACCCTCGCGTCTGGAGAAGCCTGGTCGATTCAGGCGTCGAAAGCTGATTAACTAAACTCCGAATCAAGATGAAACCATGGAAATCTGAATACTTGGATGAATGTTGCGTGATTGATTTCTAACTGAATTCTGATTACCGAAGCTTAGGCACTTCAAGGTCTAAGCCGAATTGCTTGGAACTATGCTAACACTTGAAATCTAATTTATCGAATACACCTTTGTTTCTATTGCATTTCTAATGTAATTTTCCTGGAGTTGATGTCACAGTGTAATTACATTACATCTGCAGTAACAACACAAATTTTGTTTGGTATATTTATGCCTAAAACACCTAAACACCTTTGACATAGACGCTTCTAAACTTTCATCATTCAATCATTACTTGTTGTATACATATATCTATAAAATTAATTTATCGTTTACCTTCCTTGTTATGGCGTTGTGTTGCCAATTCCCTACGAAGAATTGACTATAAGATAAACTTTAAATTAAACAAAAATTTTATAGATATTGTATTATTAATACATAAATATAAGCTTCTAAAAATTCTGAGGAAAGTACGAAATGGAAATAAAACTATCACGACTTTGTTGTCAATGTAATACAACCTAGGAAACTCCAACAGTGACAAATTCACTTTTACATCGATGTCAATCTCCTATCGAAGAGAATGGTTGACAGCTTAAAATGTAGCGCTAGTAGATAATAAATACTGACATCGCATAAAGGAATCCTTATTCAGTGTCACGCTGACAGCAAGTACATTATTGTTTCCTCCATATTTTTTACGCTTTCATTCTAATTTTTTTCTACATTCCGAAATATCTCGTATCTTTCTTTCCTTTTCTCTTATTTTATTTTAAATAAAAATTTAATACTCTCGATACTGCGCTAGTCTACACGTGGTACCACTTGACAACCACTTGACAACCATGAGCAAGTGTACTATAGAGTTCACTTATCCTATGTATACTATATGTGCCTGTGATTATGAAAGTGGACTAAGTCACTTATATTTGCTTCTGAAATATTAAAAGCTTCAGCCTTTAAATACGTCATAAATTCTAAGATTAATTGCGATAAAGCTACAAACTCAATCTAAAGATTCAATTCTTCACTGTTTTGTAGAAAATAAATATATTTTATCGTAATATAAATGATATACAACACGAAATAAATAATAAAATCGTTCCTCTTAAATCGATGACTTAGATCACTTTCATAATTATAGGCACTTATATACTATGTACTATATTATACTATTGCACAATTTCTACTTTAATTATTATTAACTATATATTATTAAAACTTTACTTATGGGAAACGTTTCTTTTTAGGAAAACTTATACTATAATATAATTACAATTAAATAATTATAAACATAATTATATAATATAACAATATTATAATACAAATTTTGAGAGTAGCTACTCATCGAATAAGACGTGAAATACTAAGTTCTACGAATGGAGTAGAGATATACATATATACACCATACTATACTAAGATAAGCTGCGGCTACGGTGTTTCAAACCTACTGTATAATTTATAATTACCTAAACGGAAAAACTACACGAGGGTTGATTCACAACGACGTATTCAGAGCGACATAAACTCACGCAAAATTTCAGAGTTTACACTCAAGGCAGCGCACAAGTAAGGGGAGATTTCGTTAACTGAACCTGACTCGACCTGTCACGTTTTCGAAATCTATATTTCTGACCAAGCACAAAAACAAGCTACGACGATATCGTTCTCGGTCTTAAGTTGAACAGTTCTTACCAATCCTATGTTTTCATCAGCGTATTTCCCTCTACACCTCTACACCTCGGCTGCACGTGTCCAGTTTACTCTGGTTATTATATACGATACGGTATAAGTCTGTTTACAAACGTGAGACGTCTACGCAATGACGAGAATTCGTGCAACCTATCCTAACAATCGTGTTAGAAAATGTGACGTCACGAGGAACAAGATCCGCATTCCTATCGGCAGCCATCTTGCAACGTGGTCTACTCGCGATACCTGACGCCATCTTGGACGCGCATCACTTTTAGATTATTTGCAGGATATTCTAACACAGTAATGGGATAAATTACACTTGATATTCCTTTATCTGATATTAAATAGCTAAAACTAATCCTATATCTACGCTAATGATTTATATTCGCTCTCTTTGTCACGCTATGTCGCTCGTTTTACGATTATATATCTGTCACGTAATTGATGTACCTGTAATGTAATTTACTTAATTATTTTCACGATTGGATTAAAGAAGGACTTACTACACTGTTACACTATTGCACTGCGAGTAAAATTCTTTACGAGTACAAACCTGAGAACCACGCAGGATATTTATAACGAGGTGTCCAGAACCAGCAGCCGATAGGACGTAGACGATCGACGGAAGGCGACAGGAGACTGCTTCGTTAATTCTCGGCCTCTGTCGACGCGCCATCGTGCGGGTACATTCGGCAACTGTCGACTGTAGGCGACGTTCACACCGTTGAGATTCCTGAAAGTTCCCAAATCGTTAGTTACGAAAGTTTAATTGTAGTTTATATTACGATTATTTTTATGACCGTTAAATTATCAAGAAATCATCGAATGTATTAACAATATATAACGTTTGCAACAATTATTAACAATTTGATCTAAGATAGGAATGTAAGTGTCACTTATACCAGCTTCCCTTGAGAATTAAATCAAGGAGTGATATACATCTTTTTACTTTTACTAAAATACAAAATGTCTATTATATTTTGTGTGTATTTCAACAGAAATATATGTATCTAAAAATTAGCTACAATCGTTACAAACCTATCTATCATACTATGCTAAAACGTAAAAGAATCGAATGACAAGTACAAATAAAAAAGTCCATTACCTTTTCTTCAGAAATAACCTTTATACATACATCATCCACTTATCCACAGAAGTGTGAAAAAGACGAAAATTTATACGTTTCAAAGGCCAATTTCTGGTTTTCTCTTTACCTCTGGTAGGCGTCTATTAATCATGAATCTCGTAAGCCACGAAGTCGGAAGTAGTAGGCATGTTATAAGCCTAGCCAGTTTCAAGGGCGAGCTAGAAACATGGAAGATGTCTACGTTAGTAGCTCCTTTAGACAGAAGCTCGGAAGAGAGGAAGAGCAAGAGAGAACAGAGGTCGTTGTAATTAGTTTTGGCTTTTGGCCAATGTTTGGTCCCGCGTGTTGCCTCTGGATAGTTCGGTACACTGGTCCTTTAACGCGGGTTAGGAATGTGTGGATTGCGAATTTTGCGCTCTTTATTGTCTCTGTTGGACCTCGTTCCACTCTCATGTATAGTTCTTTCACCTCGCTTCCTGGTTATAATCTTGTCATTTGTTTGCACTCGTTATTTCCTCTCTGTGCAGAGCTGAATTTAAACGTGTACTTTATCTCACGGAGTTGTTCCATTAATTTTTATATTTATCTTATAATTTCATTATTTCATAAAAAATCTGATATTGGCTGACCGGTCATCCGATTCGTTGATTAAAATCCATTAAAATATAAATATTCGTAAAAATATAAAATATAATATCAATATCCATTAAAATCACATCTGCTAATTTCTCGTTACTTATTTTAATCCAATAACGTAGCAAGCATTCTTTTTCATATTCAATGTAATGGATTCAGTAAAATTTGTTAAACACTTGAATCAACATACGATTAATTCCGTAAAATCCGTAAATTCTTCATTAAGCTTTTGATATTTGATGTAACGAATAAAAAAATAAATACATCGCAAAATATTAACATTTTATAAAGCAATGGAGTGTGTCGAAATTAAAGCGAAATTAATTAAATTCCTATTATTCGCTATTTTGCAAAAAATTGCCATCTTTTGTTTTATTCTAAATTACTTCGTCGCAAAATAACCGATAAAATCTTTTGTTTTAGATTTTTCAGATTTAAACAATTTTAGAATCTTTAAGTATAATTATTTAAACACGTATCTCGAACTTTCATTTTTCAAGATTCTAAAATTGCAAAATCGATAAATACAAATATTTTAATATATACCTGAAACTTCTATTCCACAAAATTCTAAAATTTTTCTGTCGTTTAATTTAATTTTTCTTTCATAACATCGCGCGTCTGTCAAGAATGGCCGTTTTCGTGCTCGCTCCTATACGCTGTTCAAAAAGCGAATATAAAAGCAAAATGGTTGAAAGAATAACACGTAACGTTGCGGCAACACCGGGCTACACTGTGTACTTTCAAACGGTACTCGTATGACTTTTCAATTCGTTATTGCCAATGTGCTACACACTTTTTCATTTGTGTTCCCCAAAGTTGAAGTATCAAAAATATCAACGGTCTTTTTCCTTTTTTTCAACCAGAAAATTGCAGAGGAAACGTGATGAAACGCAGCTCGACGATTATTCCGCCACGTTTGTAGCGTAATCTTTTGTATCATCGTGCCCCTTTTTCCAAAGGAAAATAAATGTCGAACCAAGAGATAGGTTCAATATTGATCATTCTGTATGAAAGTTCATTTTCAGAAACGCAAATTATTGATTTTTATTCGAAGATAACTAACCGATATCGGTTTTTCACATCTTCCAGGAACGACGTCGTTAATATTTATTTGCTCATTTTTCCTGTTTCTTTGTTGTTGCTTGTTCGTCCCTAGCAATTTGTTATCCGTTATCTGTATTTACACGTGCAGTACTATGGCTCTTGTGTCATGCTAGTTTTGTATCACGCGTATCTATTTTTATAATAATAACCAGGTACATATTTATGCTCAGCATTTCTATTATAGCAGTGTGTGGTTTTATTAAATTGCCACATTTTTTGGCATAATATTCCTTTTTATATTATTATCAAATTTTTATTTACATTATGATCCGCATTGCGACGAAATGTATGAAAAATTTGATCCGCGAATTCTACGTCAAAAAGTAAAATGATAATGTCGCATGAACGTGGATATATAAATGCTTTATTAAAAAGCTGTGAAAGCTAAAAAGTATGAAAGTGGTCCTGAATTTATTCGACAAATGAAAAGCTAATTTATTAAATCTAGCTTGCATCGATGCGTGACACAAATTGCATCGTGTCGCATTAATCAAAAGACCGGCATTTCTTCCTCCTCGTTTTATATTATTCCCATAACTTCCGGATAAAATGGATACGCGCTTTAATTTGAAAAAATGTGAGATTTACTCGTAAAACTTAAATACAAATTTAGACGAGTGTAAATAGGAATTCGCGATACACGAGTAGTATTGAAATAAGTGAAAATGCAACCCTAACTTCTGAATCGTGAATTTTACGTATCGATCACTACGCTAACTTCGATCATGGCACCTCGACAACAAGCGAGTTTCCACGGGCATTCGCAGATAGGAAGAAAAAATAGAACACTAGGCAAGACACGATAGCCAGGTTACACCGGTGAAATATTAAAGCAGCCAAAGTCGTCTTTGCCCCTGGGTACGCGGACATACACGGAGGAAAGACCATAAATAGGGTCTTTACGGGGCCCCGCGAGCTATCAGCCAAATTTAGTCCGAGGCATCTCCCGTGCGGAATCAGATATCCCGGAGAAGTGAAAATCGGATCCGATGGGAGGCTCTCCGGCACGGGATTCAATTGTAAGTCCCCTGTCCCCGTAGAGAATCCATAAAGTTTCCGGTCTACTCGCGAACACGTTGCCTGTACGTTTGCACGTCGACGAAGATCGGTGCAAGCTGCTGCACCGAGGCGCGGAACTTTCGTTTCCGCTGACGTGCACAGACACGTGATATGCTGTGAGACGGAAGGTGTGTGTACATGTGTACTCGTGGGAACGTGTGTGTATACAGGGTGTACCGTTTTAATCGACGCACGTGAATATCGTCTGTGAGGGGTTGAAGAGATGATATGGTTGAAAGGATGATCGAAGTGGCAGGCTATTCTGTTTCAGAAGAATCCTGATGCTTGAGAGCATGCATGAGTCAGTTAGAGGTATTAAAGGTATCGAATGATATTTAGAATCATAGACTTGGTAGATGAGACTGATAAACTTGAAGCACTTGGAAGACTTGTTAGATGATACATATATAGATAAGATAGACTTGGCAGATTAGATTTCAGAGTTCATTGAATGACTTGGGAGACTTGGTAGGTTAGTCTTTATACACTGGAATAACCTGGAAGACTTGATAGACTAGACTTCAGAGACTTGAATGACCAGAAAGACTTGGTAGACTAGACTTCATACACTCGAATGATCTGGAAAAGTCGATAGTCTAGACTTCAGAGACTTGAATGATCTGGACAACTTGGTAGGCTAGACTTCATACACCTGAACATTGTGGAAGACTTGATAGATAAACATATTGTAATAGATGTAATCCAAAGATGTAACAGATAACCAAAGATATTTTAAACGGTAGAACATCTTGTTTAAAGGCAGACGAGACTATTGTTCAAATCGCAAATGATACTTAAAGATATATGAGGTATCCAGTGATATTTGGAATAACAGGATATTTTGTTTGAGAATGCAGAGTAAACGAATATTGACTATATTCTAAGTGATATCCAAAGATATTTAGAACGATAGGTTATTTTGTTTGGTGAGAAGCATAAGGAGGATCCAAGCCCAGAATAGCTCTTTCATGGAAGACACCTTCCAGATTTGAAATGATACACACTCCGAGAGTGCATAATAATACACTCTCAGATAGGTTCATTGCATCGTAACACATGGGTTTGTTAAACTCACCGATGATCATTTAAAGTAGCTCAAAGATCAAATAGCTTTTCTTATCTTAAATATACCAAATCGATTCATTAATTCACACTACTTTTAAATAACGATTTATCTCACGGGAAATATTAGAATTCGCTACAGCATGTCTATCATCTCTATAGCAAGACCAGCTTTCTTCTCTTCGAGCAGAGATAAATTTCAAGACACGTTAAACAATCTTGAATAATCTCAGAAGGTTCACGTGTCTCGGATTAATGGATCCAACTGAAATTGGTTACATACCCAGCGAAAAGGAAGTACCTGATTTCATTTAACAGAACAAGGATCATCTTGAGACGCAGTGAACTAAAAGGAAAGTAAGCTGGTTGAAAAACGTCTCTCATCTTCCTCTTCGTTTGACAGAGAATATGTTTCAATTCCCATGCGGTTACTTAGACACTTAACGACCAAACGATTCATTGCTTCTCACTATTTTAACTCTCTCAATGAAAGTTAAAAAATTTCATAATACACCAACGTTATTCTCTCTATTTGCTCTATCGGTTTAAACTCTAAATGGCTTCTGAATAAGCTCAGAAAAATTTATATATCACTATGATATTTTAACCCTCTGCACCCAAAGACTGTTTCTCCGCAGGGAAATATCAAATATCCTTTACTCGAAAGTCAATAACTCCTTTTACAGTAGCCTAGAAGTAAATCGTGTAATCGACAAATTAACGTGTTATTTTAAAAATAGCATCGATTATATTAATCTCCAGAATTTTGTTCAACGATGATTAAGATTCGCCTCTCGTGTTAAAACAATCGTGTCGTTGATCGAAATAGCCAGTAATGCAGTAAGAGGTAATTTCCATGATATTCGCATGCGTGGATAATAAGACACCTTGTACACGGGAAAGGAGAAGGAAATTGCAAAGCGCGAGAATTCCGCATGCACGAAAGCTTGGCAGAGTCTTCTGCCGCACTTCCGGTAACGCGTTCTCAAGTTATACCAGTGTTGATTTACGCACTCACCGTAGACGTCGCGGTTCCAGCGTCTCTCGACTTATTGTTAGCGGTTTAATCGCCTGCTCGCGGAGGAATGTCGACCTGTGGGTTAGAACGTGGCATCGAGATGTTCGCCAATGATATACGACACAGGGAACGCAAGATAAACTGTATGCATTAATATTCGATAGTCTACGAAGCAATTTTCAATGGAATGAGAAGCATGTGGAGTGGATTAAATGGGTGGTTTCATCTCCCTATTTCAATTTAAATATTTAAAAATTCGAAACTGATTCAGATAGATCTACCTATTTACAATGTTTAATGAATATATCGTGGAATTTTTTGTTACCAACAAAATATTAGAAAGTAAAGAAAATTGTATGAGTGAAATAAAATTAAATTCAAGTTTCATTACGTGGAAAAATAATTTCATTCTTTTATACGACGACAGTTAATTGAAGCACGAATTAAACTTTATGTACAAAGAATATTATTTTGTAAATTGTTGCAACTGGTTTATTTTTTTCTTTTAAATATTTAATAGGATTCAATAAGGAATGGAAGTTTAGAGATTAATCATTGTTATTTTTTTTTTTTTTATTCTTCGTGGACACGAGCATAATTGAATATTTAGTATTTATATATTTCTGTTTTATTTTTATTTGAAGATTGATGCGAAATAATAGCATGGAATTATACCACGTGGTGGCTATTTTCTGTTAGACCGTGGTAATAAATTTTACGTAGGGTCTGATAGGGTAGTGGACGATCTTTGCTATTCGATAAGATAGCACATAGAATGGGGGTGTATTTCCACTTTCGGTTATCTCTTGGTCATACTAATAGCACACATAGAGCTATTACCATGAATAGTTTATTTAACTGGTATACATTTTTAACTTAGAATTTTCTCGACGAAAAGGACAAAAAAATGACTTTCCATGCTCTCAAATCGCATATATTTATAACTATATAACGCATCCTGGTATGGTGAAAAATTGGTGAAATTTGTATTTAATAATATGGAAAATATGCAAGGAATCTTATATACTTTTACGTAACTTCGTATTTCTATATATTTTCCAGCGTTCCTGCATAGCTTTACACGCGTTTGCATATTTTTCCATATTTTTCCATGCCCCAGCATCTCATACAAGCATAAATATCCAGAACCTGTTCATAACATTCGAACTGAATTTCTTCCCGTAAACAAGCATATCTTTTCCCTCATCTCGATATGAGATCGAAATAGATTGCAGAAATTCATAAATGAATTTAAAATAATTAAATAATCTTGGAATCAATGCCTATACATGTTGTAACAGATTCACCATATACATATCCACCAGCTTCGGATAAAAATAAGGAGAAGAAATATTTATCCTATTTTTTCATTGAAAATTCTGTAAACTTACATAACTATAATTTTCACACTGAAGATGAGACAACCTCTAAAAGAAACGACGTTGAATCTAAGAAGATCCGCTCAACAACGACGAGCAAAGCTCTTACATCTGTTTGATGAGATTATCAAAGGAATTTTGTGTTTTCAGTTATTCCAGAGAAATGAAATTATTTATTCGCATCAGTTCTGGTTAGAAAGGCCAAGAGATACAGGAGTTAAATTTTCGAGATTCTTGAACAGGAACAAAGTGGCTTTTCGTCAAAAATATACTAGACTATACGTAACAGAAAATAAAGAAGTTGCATAAATTGAATAGAGAATTTTCTACTTGCAATAGTACACCATGTAGGCAATATAAAGAACTAAAAATATGTCATATCCACGCAATAATTCTTCGAAATTTTAACATACATATTACAATCTGAAAGCAGTGTTTCGTTAGATCCATTACAAGTTCTATAACGTATAAACAATTTGCTGATAATAGCATAAGCAACCCCTGCAAAAATGATTACAGAATAAGAAACCAAAGAATATCCACAATATATTATATATATATATAATAATTTTTCGCTAAAAAGTGTTGTAATTTCTCTAATAAAATTGCAACGTTTATTATATATATATAATAATATATAATAATACATATAATAATATATATATATTATTAAAGTTTATTATTAATGAAAAACACAAATATACTTATACAGATATAAAAGAATATGCGTGTCCTTATGAGTTACAATACTACCCTTCGTACTATACCGTGTTTAAAACTGAGCTTTTCCATAAAAACGGAGGGCCTTTATAAATTAAAACCTGAAGCACGACCTTTTGACAGCCCCCCATAGGAAAGATCCCCGAGACCTGAAAATCACTATTGGCCTACAGCATACCTGATACCATCTTTGCAAGCCTACAGTTAATTACAATAATTGAAATTCTTTATAACTAGTTTTGCTGTCTCCCGTTTGACTTGTTATGAAAGTTAGTATGGTAGTAACTGCTATGGTAATAACTAGGAATATTTTTTATTCAGAAATTAACACGTTCCGTGCCACGTGTACCATAAGTGTTTTCTGATAATCATAACACGTTTTTATATATAATAATATATAATAATACATATAATAATATATATATTATTAAAGTTTATTATTAATGAAAAACACAAATATACTTATACAGATATAAAAGAATATGCGTGTCCTTATGAGTTACAATACTACCCTTCGTACTATACCGTGTTTAAAACTGAGCTTTTCCATAAAAACGGAGGGCCTTTATAAATTAAAACCTGAAGCACGACCTTTTGACAGCCCCCCATAGGAAAGATCCCCGAGACCTGAAAATCACTATTGGCCTACAGCATACCTGATACCATCTTTGCAAGCCTACAGTTAATTACAATAATTGAAATTCTTTATAACTAGTTTTGCTGTCTCCCGTTTGACTTGTTATGAAAGTTAGTATGGTAGTAACTGCTATGGTAATAACTAGGAATATTTTTTATTCAGAAATTAACACGTTCCGTGCCACGTGTACCATAAGTGTTTTCTGATAATCATAACACGTTTCCTGATAAATTTAATTGTATAAAATATAATACATCAATTTTTAATCGAAACAACAAATGTCCTGGATATCATGTCGGACAAAAATGGCTTGAGACAGAATGTGTTAAGGATCGTTGCAAGCCGATATGTTTATTATAACAAAAAGATAAAAACCATGCGAAAACGAGAACACGAGATGACGTTTGCCCTTGTCACTTCAATTCAAATTTCGAATATAATCTGTATATCGTCAATAGGTCGACCTCAATTGGCGACGGTTAATGACGAACCAAATTTCTTGAGGAACGTTGTGTTTCTAGTGGACTGTATTTTATGTAGTTGTTCCGGATAACTCTTCTGAACTCTTCGAATGTTATTGACTGACTGACTGGTACTGACCTAACTAACTTGTGCGATGCACGATCTTTCGGAGCCCATGGTTTCCAAAGGGAAATCGGTTTTCCCATTGGTGGTTGACAAGACCGAGGTTGGGCCCTCGATCCGCGAATCAGATGCCCCCAAAGAAGGGAGGACCGTCTTCCGCGACCAGGTCTGCCGGTGGAGGAAGCCTCTCCCTCAAAGGGGGTTGCTGGTGGGTCACCCGCACATTCGTGATCCTTCCTGAAGGACCCGTTACTTTATGGCTCCGAAAGTCGCGACATCGCACATGGCCTGGTCCCTTTCTTTGCAGGCCTATTATCAGCCAAATCCTAAGTGCTGTTGCCTGCTTTCTAACATTAATGGCTAAAGAAAACCTCGTGTCCGGTGACCCGAGGGAAATAAAGAATTGTTTGAAAATGCATTGAAAATGAAGATAGAAAGGACACGGAACTCGAACTAAAACAGCAATTAGAATCTGGCTGCCAGAAGACCCTAACGGTCTTCTGGGTCTATTCTAAACAAAGGGCCGAATGAAATACCGGCACGACATTCCAAGGCTTAACATAATCCTTATCCGAACACCGAACAAAGTTAGCTCACGATCTTCGCTAAAACTGTCCACTCCCTTGCTAAAAACACCGAAGCATCGAGAAACAGGCGAATGGAACAGATCTCGTTAACACGGGTCGTCATACGGGTGACATTCAACAAGCAGCACACTCGACGACGTTGAATCATCGCTCATAAAACGCAACCGATCGAAGCTCTCGGAATCATTGGCTGCAAAACGCTCGGCGATGAAATACAGGCACGGTATCCCGAGGATCCTCTCGATTCTGTTCTGCGTACGCGTCTTTACCGAGCATAAAAGAAGCATAGACGACAGCATATTTCCGAACTGTGGGTAATTCAAAGAACGGGCCAGAGACGATATTACCTTTCGCGTTCTACGCTGTCGGATTGACTTCCGTTTCGACGACGACGAGCGAGGGGAAGAAGCAGACGCGTTCTTAGAAAATGCAATAATCCAACAGCGCGAAGAGGCGCACAAGGAAACTCGCGTGAGCAGCAGCGGGGTGCATCGCGATTATTTGCATACGCTGTCTGGGGTGCATAACAGGCACTTTCCATTACACGGGCCCACGTTCTCGTGATCGTTATCGACATACCCCGATAATATCGCGAAGACTTACGACATTGTGTCCACATTATGTCGTCATTTGCTGAAACGCTTCTACACACTCTGAACAAATTGAGCCAGGGCGTGTTCCCCCGAGTGTCGCTTTCCTGCGAGGAAACGATTTGGTTTCAGGCACGCCGGTCTCTGCGGATAATGCTGTACACTGATTCGGTAATAATGATAAAACAAGCCACATCCATGCAGGTTTATTCGAGAGCTGCATCGGTGGTGGCCTCCTCGCCGATTTGCTCACAGGGTTCAACCGCGATCGTGATCTGCTACCATCCGACCCTTCGGTTACGACGTGCTCCGCTGGAAATGGTACTTGCAAGTCTGTTGCTCCAGTATATCGGGGCCATCTAACTTTATGTTTCGGGCAAATAGTGAATTTCATGGGGTAATTGGTCTGTTCTGAAACAGTGCAATTATGGAAACATTTAGGAGGAGACCGGCTGCAGCCGAGGAGGTTGTAGAATGTTTTTATGGCGAATATGTGGGCTTCCGAGTTAAACTTTTACTGGAATGACGAGACAAGTTTGTCACGAGATCTCTGTAATGGTATTGCATCTTTTCGAGTGTTTTGAAGGGTATCGTAAACTTCGAGATTATTAATATTGCAGGAATTCGCAAAGGACTGGCTCCAGAATTTATAGCGTTGGAGTAGATGTAAGAAATTTATGACGTGGTTTGAAAGGGTCTACACGTAGTAGAAGAGTTTTCCCATTGTGAAAGAAAACCCAAAAATCTTGGGTCAGTTGTCGAGAAGAAAGGTACCCTGTCTGATGCGCTCCTGCAAGTACCTCTAAAATAAATCCTTCAACCTCTGTAGCGATACGAGTTTTATTTATCCCACGTTTGAATTTTTTGAATCCCTACGTGTTATTGGTATCTGGTTAGGAAATACGACGTACAAGAGATCTCTAGCTGTATTAATAACGATACAATCGTACTATGAAAAGCTTTGAGCTGAAACTGAGATTATGCTTGCGAAATATAATTGCATCGTGTTATATCATTGTATTATACATCATATCATACAAACGATAGAAATGGCATGACGTATAATACTCCAATTATACGATATATATTAGTATTTGGTCCAATACATATCTTTATTTTGTTCGTATACCGGAATTATAATAATCCTATCACACGCTATGGAGAAATTCGATAATTTACTTGTCCCATATAAAAATCGACAGCAAAGGACATTTAACGGAAGTATATGAAATAAATGTTACTGTTAATAAATAGGTAATAAATAAAAATGTTGCTAAACAAAGAGTTAACAAATTTACGAATATATTTGGAAAAAGACGATTAGGATTATAATTCTTGATATTATGACTACGTTTTAGCCATCATTTTTATTCGAAAAATTTTTATTTTATTCAATTGCATCCGCGTTGAGCAATAATTTCAATTACTCTGATCAAACGCTTTATTTCACGATTATGACACTCTAGCCTACATATTCGTCCTGCTCACTTTTATCATCCGACCAAATAATTTTCACGCTATGGACATAAATACTATCGTTCCTGTATATGTTACATCACAATGGTGACCTGCCAAATTGATATAGGGCAGTCGATTGAACACAGAGGAAGTGGATGATAGACGACAGCTGAATATGTGCATTGTATTTTGTCGCCCGGAAAGATGGACTTTCGCTTGATCTGAACACGAGGGGAGTTGTCGACAAACTTTCCAAGTTTGAAATATTAAATTTCGCGTTGACTAGGATTTCAATTCCATTTGCGAATATTTCAAAGGAACATTTCCTACTTTTAAACCAGATGCGTTTTTTGAGCATGGTCGCATCTAGACATCTAGAGTCCAATTTAATAATCTTCTGTTACACATCCCATTATAATATGGCGACTTTCGTACATTTTCGTGCAGTTATTAAATATGAAATAATAAAAATTTCCTACCGTTTAGTCGTGATATTCCATTCTATCGAATAGCTAGCTTCAAGAAACGCGTATCAGTCCAATTTAGGTTTTATAATTACACTAGGTCACTTGAAAAGTTCTTATAAATAGCACATGCTATTCGTTATATTATTTTGCTTAAAACACGAGTATATTATTTTCGGGTTTTGTTTAAAAGTCGAGCAACTCGAAAAATTTCGATGATTGATCTATGTGTGCATAAAGCATGCATTATCAGAGCAACTCTTTAGCATTTTAAGCACACCGTAACTACACTCGCGTCGATAAAGTACACGCTCTGTGAAATTCGAGATACCGTTGTATCAATGGCCTATCTTTTAACGATATTTGATATTATTTTATGCACGTCAACATAACTTATAAATTCCGCGTTTTCATTTGAATTACGAGATGCAAAGCGAGCGAAAGTCGTAAATTTTAAATCACAGGTATTAATATCACAAAAATATTTTAGTATTGAAATTGGAATAGGGACGGGGAAACATCGTGATATGGAAATGGCATTAATCTTTGCTTAATAAATACAAATTTCTTTTTGTCTTCCGTTATTCCAATAATTTCATCGATATCCATATTTATATTTCGGAAAATTATTCGCCAGAAATTTTAACGTATCTGTAGCATCGGCAAGAAAAGACGAAGACCTCGTTGACAATTGGGAACAAGTCATTGAAGTAAAGAATGAAATAAAATAAAATGTACAACGTTCAAAAACAATTCGTAAAACAACTACTCTGATATTCAATTCAATCGAGATAAAGAGCCAAAAATAAATACCTCTATATCGATAAATTATCATACATTCGAAAACTCTCAGAATACATTCCTTAAAAGGGGTACGCGATTTTCGCAATTTTCACGATTGTAAATATTTGCACTTTTGCAATAACAAAATTTCTATAATCCTTTGAAGAATCTTTTTTAATTTTTAAAATATAAAAATACTTTTTATTTCATTTCCGTTCAGAGTATCGATTCAGAAACTACCAGGAAATGAATTCATTAAAATATGTGACATATCAAATATACCAAAGAATATTAAAAATTCCTCTGTTAAACGACTCGTGGTATTTATCAAAATTTCCATCTCACTGAATTTAATACTAAACCTACCATGGCTTAAATCACCATTTCCCAAACTTTCATTAAAAATATAGTCGTTTTCCATTTTTAAAGCTTCTGTTTCTTTTCTATACGCGGGCCATTTGATCATGATAGAT
Organism: Eufriesea mexicana; assembly: GCF_001483705.2. Lineage (NCBI taxonomy): Eukaryota > Metazoa > Arthropoda > Insecta > Hymenoptera > Apidae > Eufriesea > Eufriesea mexicana. The sequence goes on along the minus strand of NW_016909198.1, from coordinate 489,552 downwards.
TTACCGTTAAATAAAATCCAGATTAGCTGCGATCGGCAGAAATAATACTGACGAACGGTACGATAATAAAATTACAAGATAAGACGAATCCTCTGACGCATCAGGTGGCAGAATCGTGAATTCAGAGACCTATAAACATTCCCCAGTCCATCGTGGGCATCAGGGACGAAGGTATTTTTACGAGGAGCTTCTTAAAATCGTGGAAAGCCAAGTCGTCGAGGGTTGTTCTTCCTAAAGGGTGCTTCAGCTCGCAACACAGACCGGTCGGTCGGTGCTTCGCGAATAAATTAGAGCTATTCCCGGTGCCGCGAGACAAAGGATAAACTGAAGTGGAAACGAACCTAGTAAAAAGGTAATAAACCAAACCGGCAATGTTGCCGACAGTCGACGTGAAAGAGGATTCTCGTTTCCTTTTCTATTTTTCGAACAGCCTTCTGTGTACGTAGACGAAATAAATTAACTACGAATTCGCGGAAAGAGCTCGCGTTTTCGTGTGTGTTATTGGTTTTGGCGAAAAGATTATCGTGATACTGCGTCAGTTGTTAGGGGTAAATATGTACTTTACACTGCAGAGGGAAGAAATCGAAAATTTACGCGTTGAGATCTTTTTTTGTTTTGTTTATTATTATTATAGATGTACCCTAACCCTCGTATAACGAGGTACTTGCGATTTTATCGTTTGCGAAAAATATTCTAAAGCCACTACGAATGCGAATACATGGAAATTTTGATTAATAGACTGTTAGTTGAAAATGGTATTAGCTCCATGTTTCACAGATGTCTTCATGCCTTTCGGTTTAAGGTACGATCATCTATCAAGAAATTATATATAACTAAGATTCGAGATGTATTTTAAATTTGGACACGATACGGTAATTTTTGTCAGTTTTATACGCCTTTGAATATGGAAGAATACCGAGTGCATATTAGACTTCTAATGCTTTTCCGTTACCGGCAAGCCAAAAATGGAAGGACGGAATTTTCAAGTTGCCTGAAAGACGGAGTAAGGTTGTAGAACACGATGGTACCTATATAATTTAATAAATGTATGCTAAAATTCATATATCCTGCGTTTCAATTTTCCCTCAAAATCGGCACGAATTTTCTGGACAACCCAATACAATGTTACTCGTGTTAATTCACATACCTCCATTAATTTCATATTATAACTACCAACCTGAAATGTATACCTAAATATAATATATACCGATAATTAAATTAGTGTAATGAAAGTGAATGGATATATATATAAAATCACGATCCTATCTCGATAAAAGCCAAGATTAATTAATTTAACTCTAAAAATTTGTCATACGTATCCAAGTGTAGCATAAACAGAAAATGATAATTAAAATTGCATAATGAAGACACCTCTATGGTAATACAAAAATCCCGATGAATTGTAACAGTCAAAAAATGAGAAACCATTTTTACTAGTCTCTTAATATCAGTGACATTATCTAACAGAGTTACAACTTTAACTACCTCTGCCAAACACACACGCACCCCAATCATCATCCTAAACCTTCGAGAATTTCGTTCCAGGAAAATAGTAATTCGAAGATTTTCCATAAAGACTTTACCATAAAGTCGACGATATTTTTAAAACGGGAAATGAGAAGTCGTATGCAAATTAAGACGTAGAATTATTTTACTTCGATATTCCACGCATCGTTGGGTAATTGTGAATTTGATATATTAATTAACATCCATCTTTGGAATTTAATTAAATGGCGACTGAGAAGTCTCGAGTGCGAAGGGTTAAATCAATGTTTCGATGAACAAAACCATTCAAAGAAATAAAACAATCCATCCCTGATTCATCTGAATTTAACCCACCACCCCTGGCGATGATCCATAAACGCTATCCGGAAGTGCGATAAAGCACGGTAAATCGCGTATGCGTGCACCTAAGCGCAAGTGGCGTGAAAACGAAACGGAAATGGCGGATCGAATGGCGGTGGCGACAGGATCGCGAGAATTGGCCGGTAATCCGCTAGAAACAGAACTTAATCGGACGCAGTAAACATCGATGGGGCGTAATTCGCGGTCCATCCGGTCGGCTGATACGCGGCCCCGCGAGGGAACGACGTGGCCCCCCAGCTCGTTTATAACGCCCCCGATGTTCCGGGCGCTAAGAGCCGTTTGGTCGCAGCGACGATAAAGCACTCGCGTGCGCGTTAAACGAGAGGGTGAATTTTAAGCGTGCCGGACCCGATACGGGGGTTATTGTTATTAATATCGCGCCAGCCCGGTGTCGTTAATGAAGTTTGCCGTGTGTTTAGCACGGTATCGACGCACGGCCATGGTTTCCCATGGATCGGTGCACGCGAGTTTCACTGGCGGGAATCGAAGAAACGGGCTTGACTGATTAGGACGAGTTTTATCGGCTTTCTGTGCAATGTGTTCTGCGTTTGGTCGCTGTCGTAAAAGTGAACGACACGCGAAGATGTTAATCGTGTCGAAGGTTGGAAATATTCTTGGAAGGGCACGTGAGGTTATGAAGCTATAAAACTGGCGGATGTAAGGGGATTTATGGTTTCGTTCAGGGTGGTGAGTAAAATAAATGGATTAGTCTTATTGTTAGCGCGAGAAAAGTAGGATTTGGAATTTTATTTGCTGCCTGACTGTTGTCTGCAGATGTTCTGCAGTTTTATCGCATCCTTGAATCTAGGTTTATTTGTATTTTGGTAATAGTATAGATATTAGGGGTATTTGGACTATTTAGATTGGAATAAGCTTGCGGATGTAAGAGAATATAGTCCATGGGTATATCCTCTTTCCTAAACGTGTGTAAATGGACCAGTATTTGTGGATGTAGAGTTTTATGAAGATTGTTATACGAATCGTTTATGTTATTATGTTATTTGTAATATATTTATTTATTTTATTTCATTTATTCCCAAATGTGTGTAAATGGGTCAGTATTTGTGGATGCTGAGTTTTATGAAAGCTATTATATGAATCAGTTATGGTATTTATGTAATCATTTATGATTATATGAATCATTATATTTTATGAAGATTATTATATGAATTATTATGTTATTTGTAATATGTTTAATGATTTTATTAAAGTGAAGATTTATTTTATTAAATGTTTATTTATTTTATTAAAGTGAAGAACTCTGATTCGATTTATTCACAGGCTTTCATTTTTTTCTATCTCTCAAACCTAATCCTCTATATCATCATGTGACTTGGAAATTATACGTCTATGTACACATAGGTACATATATTTTTTCGAATTTTATTTCATTTATTTGACACGACATTGTTGTATTTTATCAGTACGCCGTTACACTGCTATGTGCAAAAATAATTTATTTTTATCTATTATTATTATTATTATAATTCGGATTTTAACTGAAGAAATGTAATCAGTCATTACCTTTTTATCTCGCGAGCAGAAGAAATTCTAAGTACAGAGGGTTAATTATAGTATTTTCGAATTAAAATTTGATAAAAAATATTCAAGAAGCCTTATCCATTTCCCTCATTTTATATAACTGTATTTTATTACATTATGTATTAATATATTACAACTTTATATTACTTCAAAAATTAAAAAGTATTCAAAAGTATTTATTATTAGATATATATGGAACGAAATATTTTTATATACCATATATTATATAATTATATGTATTAAAAATTTCATTTAGAAATTTTATTTCTAATACTTTTGAATTGATCACGTATTCCTTTATTTCGAGTTAATCGCGTATTGTAGATCCGCGTTTCGAATATATTTAACAAAGCCGAATGAGCTTCGAATAGGGTGAAATAATTATGACAAGTTTAATTAACCGAGAGCTCTAATCCTTTGCAACGCATTGTAACTATGAGGTATTATATTCCATTTGTTTCATGCCTTTCGTTAGTTCGAAAGATAATTAACAGATTTCGAATATTTTGAAACGAATACTTTTTATCAGAAGCATGGAATTTAATGATACGGGAAACAATGTGTACCAACGAGTCACGCTGTGCATCATTTTCCGGATAATATAAATTTCTATTATTTCTAACGAGTGTGTGGCACGTGAAAAGAATTCGAAATGAGATGAATAAACAAGTACGGAATAGTCAATATATAAAACGCGAACTGAACTGCACGAATAAATAAGAGATATTAACTGCATCGTATGTAGCTTTCATATTTGTAGGTAAATGAAAAATATTCGAGATTTTCGAAAAATTATGAAAAATTTTGTACTTCACACGGATTATTACCCGCGAGTTTCAGATTATTTCTGATATTCGCGATTTATAAAAGGAAATAAAGTAAAATGGATTTGAATGACATATCGCGAAACAGATTTTATTTTCTCCAGTCGCTTTCTTGGTAAGTGAAAAATTTTGATGATAACTGAAACCGAATAAATTGAAAGTGAAAAATTATATTTAAATCGCGATAAATATAATTAATAGTGTAATTATCAAATCATTTTATAGTTGCCTGTTATTATCGCATATATAGAAATAAGTGACGTTCAACAATTAATTATCGATGATAGTAATCCTCAAATAAAACTATATTCGAAACGAAATACTGTTGTAACTTAGGGGATTAATTTCATCCCCAGAGATATCGATAAATCATACTGTACATGTACACAGACTATAAATAAAATCAAAATTCCCTATTTAAATACGTAATATACATATACATATACATTAGGCATACTATACAGCGTTTATCTGTACCCAATAATATAAATCTATCAACCACTATGTTTTACAAGAAGACTCGAGTAGAAGAAAGTGAATAAATTTTTGAACCAAAAGTATAATCCATAGTAGGCTCCCTCTATCAAAATAAAAGATCTGAACGATAAAGAATCTCGTGACAAAGTCAAGAATCACGAAATGCTTGGAAGGAGCATCAAAATCCACTTCGATCCTCCCTGCACCCCAACGACCGAACACGTCTTAGCTCTCTTCGCCACGAATAATTTATCCAGCCTGAAAAAAATCGTGCGTGAAAATGACAAACAGCCCTATATCGAGGGTACCATGTCCGGATAATTCAGGGACAGGGTCGAATCGCGGGATGATTTGTTCGCCGTGAATACGAGCGTGACAATCCTTTCGCATTTAGATCATAAAACACGCGGCGTGACCGGTCACGCCGGGCCGTGTCATCATAATCGGCGTCGGCGAATAACATGGGAAAAACCGGTCCATAATTCAACGAGCCAGTGTGCCATGGACCCTGGCCATCGGTGACGGACGTTGTTGGTTTTCGTTGGATTTATGTACCCGCGCCACTCCGTCATGTCAATCGATGCGTGCACATTCGCGAGATCCTCGAGGAAACGGCTGTCTAATATATCTGTCGGGAATAATCGATCGCGGTGTCGATGGTTCGCGCGTGCAAGACGCGGCGAGAGGGTGTTTCGTTCGCGGAACTCTTTGGTGGAAGAGGGTGGAAATGGAGCGGGAGGGAAGAAGAAACGCTTTAACCCGCGAGAGGTACCAATTTTTCTTCCACGAAGGGAGATTGTCACCGACGATCGAATTTATTTCGATTCGAATGACGGATCGTTCCGCGACCAGGATTTCTGAGGGGTAGTCGGGGGTGAGTTCGTGTCGGAAGTTTGCTGGATCGCGACGTGGTCTGGAGATGAGAGATATTGCCTTGGCGATGTTTCGCGTTAACCGGGTCAGGAATTTTTCAGGACGACGTAGCGTGAGTGGAGATAAATAAAAATGAGCAAACAGACGAAATTGTAATTTAACTCTGTGTTACTCTCTGCGATTATTTAGGAGGCTGCGATAATATCTGTGTAATTATTTCTGTTGAATTTTCTTATTATTTACCTGCTTCGAATTTTATTCGTATATTACAAGAGACTGAAAATTGATTTAACGAAAAACGCGTGGAATATATATGATTATTTGTCTGATTCTGTATTACTCTATGCGACTTTGAAGCTACGATAATGCCCATTTATTTGCTTCGAATATTATCGGTGTACTGTATACATAATTGATATGAAAATCAAGTTGACAATAAAAAAAACGTCGCATAAAATAAATACAGATATGTTGAAAATGTGAAACCACGATTGTCGTAAGTACAGTGATGTGGAAATAAAAAGGAAAATTATAAAGTAGAATGTTCTTGGATGAGTAAAAAGCATTATTATTGGGAGAAAATCCGGGATTACATAGAGTACAGTGAACATAATCGTGCGGAATAATCGTTTTATACATCCATTTCTAGCAATTCCAGATCAAAGTTTCAACTATGTTCAGTGAGGATTATTCAGCACAAATTGACATTTAAATAATATCGTAAACACGAAAAACTATAACCCATTACTTCCAAATAATTGTAACTGTTAGTAATCACGTAAATACCTGTCAATAAATGTTGAATATTAATTTCTGACAACAATAGTAAAAATGAAATTTCAATATTCATTTCATTTTATTCGATGGACTGCATACTATTTAAATGTGCACCGCGTTTCATTGACTGTACTACTTACCGCGCTGTCCCAGTAGTACAGGTAAAGCATAAATGAACTCTCGGTTTATTATTTACAGACGAATACTCAGATACAACTAACTAATTATTTAATACGTGCACGATAACAACATCGAACGATTGTAATTATTTAACACATTTATCTAAATTAACTATCATTACCAATCCATTATATTAACCTCCACAAATATCTTTCTGTTTCAGGTGAGTCGAAACGATGGAATGAACCGAAAAAGCCTGCGAATTAAACTAATTAATTCCTATTTAGGTGCAACCTTAATACGAATTGCGACATTTATTGTTTAACAAATATTCGATCGCGAAAGGTAAGAAATTAATTTCCAACGAGCCAGTGCAATATGACACGTGTACCTAACTCGCACGACTTTCGCGATAAATTGAACAAGGGCACATAAATTTTTAGATCGTCGATATTACAAGCGACGTATCGATTGGGAATAGCTTCACAGTCTATTCACGTCGGAATCTTTTCGCGAAAATCGTATATCGTATTCAGGATAGGTCGCTTTAAACGCCAACACTCCTTCGACACTGGTTATCTAGGCTAATTACATTCAACGTGCGTCTTAACAACACGATATGAGCTAAATTTTGTAGCCGCGAGTTGTCGAGCTCGTGTCTTGAATTTAATGGCCACGAAAAACGTCACGTGAGAAGAAACACTTGCGTGAATTCCCTCTACGTTCTGACTTCGAATCACATTTGAATTCGCTTAAGTATGGAGTTGTTGAAATGGCTGCGAGAGCATTTTTCGAGTTAAAGTTACTATTTAGGAGGTGGAAAAAAGAAGAAGGAAAATCAAATGATATATCGAATAAAAAATCGTGCAGATATAGGAAAATTAAAATGAATAAATTATTGAAATTCTCCTTCTTTGTCACGCGCATGTAATTAATTTAGCTATATCAGGTATACCTGTGTTTTCAATTAAATCAAATTCAGATGAAATTTAATTAAGTTGCTGTTCGCTCGTGTAAAACAGTAAATCAGATATTAAAATATGTAAATGGAGAACATTCTGTTTAATTTTTGTATTTCGCGACGAAGTTTGAAAATATAACGCAATCCGAAAATTTCGTTGGAAACGAGAATTTGTAGTTTTTATTTTATTTTTTACTTTTTAGCAGTATATTTTACTTTGGCGTTATATAATTAACTTTTTAATTTCATTCGACAAATTATACAAGTAATCTAAATATAGAAATTCTGCATAATTTGAATCGTTAATTATAATTTTAAATACGCGATAATAAATAGTTGTAATTTAAAAATATAATTTACACTTTTAATTGGACATTTATATTCTGTATCTTATTATCATTTATATGTTATTATTATTGTATCTTATATCGAATATAAAAATACAAGGAAACCTACTTAACAATGAAATAATAAAAACAACGAAGGCTATGTGATCGATCTATCGTGTACTCTTCTCCCCTAATTCTGTTCTTAACTTTCAATCCTTAATTCTGAATTCTTGCAATCCTTGACTCTTAACTGAATTTCTCTTAACTTTCTATTCTTACTCCCAACTCATCTCCCTCAATTATTAATCACTAACTGCCTTTCTTTCCCTGTATTCTTACTCTTAATTCCGGATTCTCTCACTTAATATTAAAACTACCAGGGAAAAACGACTAATTCTAGATTTCTTTTTCCTTTTACAATTATTGAAAATATTAAAAAAGAAGAAATATTTCATCGATTTGTAATTTGTCTTTATCACAATTTACTCGCTATTAGTATAAAATACAATCGAGGAAAAAATAAACTATCTCTCCAGCTATACCTAATTAAATTCTATTACACTTATATAATCAGAATGTTTATCACGAATAATATCCTTCTTCACACATTTTTAATCGAGAACTCCAAATTCGTAGTGATCTTTCCCCACCATAACAGCTAATTGTAAGACGAAACATAGTGTTTTTAGTAAAATTAATATTTACCATTATCACGAGAGGAATATAATTATATATACTTATTTATATTTACTGTGCCATTTTAATTATTATCATATGTACGTACTGCAGTTAGATGCATATCCTCACACATTCATAGACTCTCCTTTTCCATTTCTCTAATTCATTATTCTATGCAAGCATTCCCTATTTAATCAATAATTCAGTTTACTTATTCCAAACACTCTCCTTCCACACCTCCAACCTTCTAACCTAAATATTCTCCAATTATCTCGCATGTATTTTTCATTCCATAAAAATACCTGAAATTACCACAATTTTTCACCTTGTTATTATGCCTCTTAACGAGTGATCAAGATTAGAGAAATTTGTGAGAAAAAGAGAGAAGCTACAAGCGGTTTTTCTCCATCCAAAGAACCATACTTCTTTCGTGCAACTACTAGAATAATGCGAAAAGAACTTTTGATACTGCATTTAGTCTTGTCGCTAAATCGCGAAAGGATCGTGATTTTAGTTTAAGTGTGGACCATAATTTATGTTAGATACCGTGAATGTGTATATACTTCCACATATATATGCACTTTAAACCATGGTGAATCTCCGAAAATTAATCTTTTTCCTACTTCTTTCATCAGAAGATTCGAAGACGATCTTTATTTCCTTGAAATTAGCTAAATTCTCGAGATTGGAAGGTAAAACGACGTAACGAGAGAAACGTAACAAGTGCAAAATAAACGTATAATTCACGGTGATCTACATACTGCTGGCCAATTAACTCTTGCGCGACTAAAACGGAACATTAGTTAACGACTTCTGGAGTTAGTTACGGTAGCTCACTCGTTACCTGTCGAGCTTGTTACAAAACTTCTGTCAAACTTTCCTACGATTACCCCGCAAAGGAAGCTATTTTTATGGAATTTACTCGAGAGATAGTTGCAATTTCATGGAATTTCACGGAAAGAAGTATGACGCGAGGTCTTAAAAATAGATTTTTAAATGAAATTTCTTGCAACTAGATGCGACATTAATAATAAAACCGTGAGAGAAATATAAATGACCGAATCAAATTATCATTGCAAATATAATCATGCATAATCATGCACGAAGAAGAAAATTTAATATGAAACTAAATAGTAAAATATAATTAACTAATTATTATTTATTTTCCTTTTTATGATTTATAATCACCGGCTTACTACTCACATTTTATAGAATATACCGTATGTGATTATATTGATCGATATATAAGTTCATTATATATACTACATGATCGAGGAATCCTAGTAAACCACGTACCTTTCTATTTTAAAATTTAATTAAAAAGAAAAAGAAAATTTATTTATATTTATCACTAAGCGCGTTATATTTTAAGCAACTCGCTGTCAAGTTTTCTACTATATCGTCACAAACAGTCAATATTTTTCCACTTCCTGTCATTCATAATTTAATTTAATAAATATCTTTTTATCAACAATTTATAACTATTCTATTACATCGATGGAGGGCAGTGCGAATGCTCGCTCACAAATACCCCATTCAACATCCAACCCCACAAACAACTCCTCTGAACTCTCATCAGCCTCCTTCATCCCCCAAGAACCAGACCAAAAACTCATGAATAAATACCAATCAGAATCCCTTCCAAAAATAACACCTCGAGCCACCCAGCAGCTCACGAATTTTCCATCGCACTCGTTTCCCCAGTGTCCTCGAGTCTCGAACCCCAGAGTCCCGGACCTAATACCAAAAACCGTGGCAGAGCTGAATCGAGACGCGGGAACAGAGAGCGTAAATCCAATGGTTTGATCCGCGAAGCTGGTATCCGTCTAGGATAAAAATTTCTTCGGGGATGCTAGTGGCGTAGCGACTATAAAATTCGATGAAATTATTCCTTCTTAATTCCTAACCGCTGTCGGCTATCCAGCACGAGCACAGGGCAAACCTAGCCACGAGAGGGGTCGTTCGTCGCAGCTCTCTCTTTCATCCGAGCGTTGAATTTTCCTTTCGAGCCTGCGAGTCGCACAATAAAACTCGCGGATTTATTTATAGCTTTGAGCCCGTTCTAAGAAAACTAAGAGCGTTCCTTTGGAATCGAAGAACACACGCGGAGGCCTCCGAGGGATGCTCCCTTGACAGCTGGCAGGATAGACACGTAAATCCCATTCCATTAGAACAGGGAACCGAGACGTGGCTAGGTCGAGGGTTGAAAAAGAGAAACAGAATGGGGAGGTTTAGTTGGCGGGGAGAAGACGATGCTCCAAGGAGTCGATCTTGAATTGCACGGCACCTTCGAGTCTCATATTTCCGTCGAAATTTTCAACGCTTATAGATTTCGTAACGCTATTCGCGAAAATATGTGATTATAGGGTCAGGTACTCGGTGCTTTTCGAGATATTTCTACTGTTTACGATTAACCTCCTTTTTTATTTTAATTATACTGTTACAAATCGCGAGTGTAATCCTTATTCTTCAAGTTCAATCACTGGATTGCCGAAGGATTCTAAAACGTCAGAATAGATCTTCCCTACTGAAAAGGTTGACAGCATTCTCTGAACTTCGATGGAAGACGTTCCTTTTATAGTCACTAGCCGATTGTTATCCGGGTGGATATGATCTCGTAACAATACTTTGGTACTGGCAATAGTATAATATTGGCAGTAGTCGGAATAGTATGGAAGCGGATCCAGCAACTATCAACGCGATTAATGTTAGAAAGGGTGCGACAGTGAATCGTGAGAATGTTAATACTAGATTGTCAATGGCGCATGAAGAACGAAGAATTTTCTAAAATGCACCTAAAATCCTTGGACGCTTAGCAATGCGTAATACGAAGGGATCTAAAAGGGTTAAGGGATGTCAAGGGATACGAGAGTCATTGTCAGTTCTACGTGAGAGTTATATTAGTGTATTTTATATAATAATTAGTATCGTTAAAAAAAGCTCTCTCTCTCCATTGTACCCATTCCTACAATACCTCTATTCGTGCTAACTTTCCTGAAGGTTTTCACATTTGTTGTGCTCAGTGTATTCACTCTACTCGCAATTTTTCCAGTCTATTGTCGTGTCAGCGTTTCTTATTTTTACGTGTCTTGTCACCAGCGTTCCAAATTGTAAGAACTTGGCGATTAAATAGTCAATTCTGGCAAGATTATGTTCAATAAAAGCTAAAAAGCAACAGCTGTAGAATCTGATACTGAAATTCTGACTCGAATCGATATAGTCTAAAACGTAGGTTCTTTGGAGCAATATTTCGGAATAAAAAATGTTTGATTTTAGAATTAACCTCTTAGCTATAGGAAGACTAGGTACAAAGTGGTTTTGACACCTGTTACATAGAAGTTGTTCAAAATGTAGGTTCTTCGTAAGAATTATTCGGAATAACAACTTTTGCAGAATTTAAAACAGTATTTAGATATTTTCGGGATATATTCAACCCCTGTTCAAACCTCGAAGATCTTGCATTGCCCTTGTCGGAGAGGTGGTACTTCAAGCGAAAGGGATGATAATAGAATTACACGCGTTTCAGAATTTTCTACCTGTCTTCCTACCTACTACAGACCAAGCACCAAGAGATTCGTCAAGTGGCAATTAACGCTTGGAAATGACGACGCGTGGAGGGTAGATGGCGAAGACCACCCTCGTTAATTTGTTTACCAGGGTCGAAATTAAAAAGCATATATTTAGTAACCGTTTCCTAATTAAACTACATAACTCAGCCCACCACTGGAAGGAAGAGATCACGCGTTGATACATATTTATGACCCAATTACGTCCTCGACGTGTACCGGTCGTCCGTGAACTGGCCTTCGTTGAGCACACCCTGCACGCCGCAACAGTGAGTTTATTCCGGAAAAAGAGAGAGAGGGGGAGAGAGAGAGAGACTTGGTTTGTTCACCATGAGGGAAACAGAGCGGCAAATTACTCCTTGCTACCGTTTAATTCGCGGTGGGTCCTGGTGGAAAGAGAGAGAGAGAAGAAGGAAAAAACAGGGGACAAATGGAGTGGCTGGATGAAGGGTGGGGAGGATGAAAGAAGAATGATCGAGGAGAAATTTTGGTGGAGACTCGATTTTTAAATGAAACGAGGAGCATGATACAGGTATTAGTCTTAGGGGTGATTTTGAAACAAGTATCGTAGTGGCAATGAAGCGATCGTAAGGGTCATGAGGCTGAAAATTGAATGGGAAAAGTAATCGAAGGGATGTAGAAGCTTTGAGATTCCTCATTGAGATAGCGTTTTATTCTTTAGCGTAGATGGGTGAGTGGAATTTCTGAAATGCTTTACTCAGGCTCCTTTGGCTTTTAATGAGCAGTTGAATGGATATATCTGACACGCAATGGATGTAGTTCCAAACATTTTTATAGTGATCGATGATCATCACTCTCCTGTTTGGAAATTTTAAGTCAACTAGGTTCAGCTAAATTCAAAAATGCTATTTTGATATGTACCTACTTCCGGAATTTTTTACACGACTGAATTGACATTTTAGAAACATCACGAATCTTAAGTCATCTATGCTAATAAATTTACCTACTTCTGGAATTTTTTACACGACTGAATTGACATTTCAGAAATCACGAATCTCAACTCATCTATGCTAATAAATTATCTTGTGCGATAGTAACGAGTTTATTGAAAAATTACAGAATCCTAACCCACGATTTGTAATTCTGTAATTTAGTAATACCATTAGTTAAATTATTTCAATGGAAAAGTTTAGGAGCAAAATAATTTTTCATCCAGACCTTATCGAAAGGTAATTCTAACCAGGATCAGGAACCGGAATGTAATACTGGAGCTTTATGAGAAAAAATAAAAAAGTAAACAAATAGAAATGTATACGATACATTGGAAAAATAGAGGAAGAAATTAAAATCCTTTTTTTAATTGTTACTATTGCTACAACTACAAATTATTTTAGCAACATGGCTACTAGATTATTGGGTTAGCGTCGAAATGATTTAACAACTGAGCTGTCGAAGCGAGGTAAAATGAAATCTTTTGTTCTCCTGTTCCCTTTTTCGAGGTTAGTCACGAGTAATATTACGCAATTCCACTTGTTCTCTCGAAATCAAATTTGTTACGAGGTATCAATAGAGAAACTCAGCCTCCCTGTACACGCAGACCTTGTTTGAAGCTTAACAATGGTTCTGTAGAGTTTGCATTTAATGTTATTGACAATCGCATCTCTACCGTTAAGTTTAATATTTTTTCCAATATCCCTGCGAAAAATTCGATACCATAGATTGCTTTCACTTTATCGTACCGTTTCGGGGAACCTGAGTAATAAATAGCGAACGATATCCTTGAACATCAATCTCTTTTAAAATACTACAAATAAATTTTTATTCGAAATTTCCAGAAAGTATCATTATTTTTAATTAACGAAAGGAAATATATTCCGATTGAAACTATTATTTAGAAATATAATCCTGTTCCATCTCGTTCGTTTTTGAATTATTAATCCAAGATTTTACACGTTCGTTCGGTTTGAAATGATAAATAGAAATGGAAAAAGATAAGAGACTTGGTACCATTTATCTTCAATGTCCGTTTTAATCGTACGTGCTTTCATTTTCCCTATCCTGTTGCAAATTTTGTTTGTTGCGTGTCTCTGTTCACAGCGTTTCCTGATTCCACGCGTGTGTAATCGCAATGATCTCAGATAAGCTATCGTCGATAATCTCTTAGGACTTTCATTAGGGAAAATTCAAATTAAGCTTCTGCCACTGAAAAGGGATGGAAAAGCTTAATCCGACGGATCTCGAAACCCTTTGTTTTGTTACCAGCAGCGACAATAATTGATTAATTAACCGAGGTATCGTGCAACGAGGGTGAATGAAAGTACGGGTTAGCCGTGGATATAAATGCTAATGCTACCAAGTGAAATCAACCCTCTTGTAACACGGTACAAAAATTACGACACTCCTATAACACGATATTTTTATAAAATTCATGAACTCGAACAACCCTCGCACGTCACGAATATTGTTCAACGCTGTATCCTATTTTGCATGTAAGAAAATTATTCATTTGTTATGTAAATTCTTAAAATTATTAAAAATAGGCAGAATAACTACCACGAAGTTTTATCATTTTTAATAAAAATAGAGGGCGCGATGTAACTTATTTCTTTTATTTTAATTAGTTTAAATTAATTAACGAATGAACCGTGTTAGATTAAATGGTCGAATATTGTAGGCCTAAACTAATAAGCCTAAACTAACAACCTGTAATAGTTTGTTTCATGTTAAAATTACGCGAAAATATTCTAATGGATTCGCGAGTGTAAAAATTTAAGCGAATCGCTTGCCGCTTATATTTCACCGTGTTTTACACGTTTTAATATCCCATGACGAAGTATGAAGAACGATAATTCGGGACGTTTGAATTAAAAAGCATCAGGCAGGTACCTCGAGCTAGAGTACATTTCCCACCCCGTAATGGCGGCGCTGGTCCAAGAGTAAATTTAATCTGCAGCGAAGAAAACGCTGTTGCAAAGAAAGCGTTATCTTGTCGTGCAATCGATGACAAGGTAGTCTTCGCGTTCTCCACCGAAAACTTGTCCTACCATTGTAGATAGTGTAAATTGGCTTGTCTAACGTGTTTCGAAAGTCATTCGAACGGAACAAAGATCTCGGTGATGAGATTATACGGTATTTGGAATTTTTATACTACGATGAAGGGTATTTTGGGAAAGTATTCCTGGTGCTACGATGAAACTTATGTTCCTTTGAATTATGGGAAAATTATGGGAAAATTTTGGGACAAGGTGTTACGCGAGAAAATTAATTTCGGGATTTTTGATTTTTATAAATTCCAAGAATTTTATAACGTAAAAACGGGTATTGTATAATATGACCTTAACGGGTTATTTATTTATTTTGCAACGAATAGTACAGACTTTGAAAAAAATAATAAAAATTCTGTAATTAATAGTGGAATTTTTTGAAAATTTTTGGTCAATTATGTCTAAAGTATCGTAAGGTATGCTGCATTACTAATTTCACCGAAATTTAAGTACGAAAATGAAGTAGTATATTTTGATGTCAGGCAGAACGTGGTTCAAGTTAGGCTAAAAATGTTCTCCAATGATAGGATACCCGATATACGTGTATTTTTCTAAACAAATTCTAACGAAGTAATTACGATGGCTCGAACTAAGGAACCATCTTAAATCCACGAGCACGATGTTCACTGTATTCGGTAATAACCAAGAGTCCTTACCAGGTAGCCTACGGACATATCTCCTTGCTACGTGTGTTCTAAAATTTTTCACAAGCCAACGTCGGACCGAGATCATCGACCGAAGCACTTAGGGTATTTGCAATACCCCTGCACGCTTCCCACGGCGATTACTTTCTCGATTTATGGCCGAATAAACTCTCTATAGAAAATTTTCAAGAAGCACGCCTTTGCTCCTTGCCTCCGGATGATCGATCATAACCGCGAGCTACGTAATGCATCCCGTAGAATAGCGAAACGGTTGATAGAGTTTTCAAAGTAAATAACCTTTTTCGGCCGTAAACCCGTAAGTCACCGGGGTCCTGACGATCCTATAATTCACAGAATACCGTTCCGTTTACTACGGAGGAAGCGAAAAATGTTGAATCGCCTGGCTGCCGGGGGAAGATTATGAGCTGTCGAGCAGGAACAATTTTTGGGAACGATGGAAAAATTTCACGTTATACAGACATCCACTATCGACCCAGGATTAAATTTCGTGTTCTTCCTTTGAATTTCTATTCGCATCGTTAATATTAAGGAATTTATACTCGCGATTGATACCACGGGGCTAGAGAAAGAGTTAGAAATTTAAGAGAATCGAAAATTCTCAGCTAAGATGACACAAAGCAATGTTGTAGCAGCCCAAGCTTCCAATTTTAACCCTTTGAAGATTAAAAACGAGAACCAACTGCGGACCTATTGCTGTCGTGTATGATCACGGCAATATTCCCCAAGAGATCCGAGAGACACTAAATCCCGGTATCTCTGATCTACCGGATAACGACGTTCCTTGGCATTTCCTTAGTCGATCCACTTACCTAGAAGGAATCACTAATTCATCGAAGCCTTTGAGGTGCTTCAGCCTCTCTGCTGCCTTCCGTCGAAAAGGATACAAACGCATCGGAAG
>NW_016909198.1:343698-472911 GCF_001483705.2 Eufriesea mexicana | reverse complement strand
CCATCATCCCCCAACCTAGCTCCCTCTCATCCTCCCTCTCCCCATCGTCGTTCTAACGAACGACAGACCTGGTTTCCAGACCTGGTATCGCGAGTTTGAGTATCGTCCGACAGAAGAAGGTGACCTCTCGAATAGCAGATGGCTGGAGAACGGTTGGAGAACACCGATCGGAAAACGTAAGTGTTGTACGAAGGCAGCCGTGAGTTTGTCCTGATGGTAGCCTTCTCTCAGTATGCCGAACTTGTCGAGATACTGAGCAGTTGGGTGTGCAATAAGGAGCATGTATACGCTTTATTACACCGATGATCACGATTTGGATGATTGGTGTAGATGTATGGTTCTTGGTGTGTCATCTTCGCCTTCCGTTTTGCGTCTTACGTTATGGTAGCGACCATCATTCTCACCAATAGATGGATTCCTACTTGAAGGACGTTCGAGGACCTTCTCGCACGTCCTCGGTAAAACCTAAGTTCCTATGATACCTAAGTATCCCACGACTAAGGAAGGGCCTGCTAGCTAGCCTTACCAATGAGTCCACTAGCAGGCCCAGGACGAAACGCATCCCTTACTTGTCCTTTCGTCCCTTCTAGCATCACCGCAACATCGAGGATACCTGCGACCATTCGACATCAACAACCATCTTACATCTTCCAATGTGTACTTATTGACTTCTAGTTTTCGTCTGATGTGATGCCTTCTAATGCTAACCGACATCTGCCTTGTCTGGTCGTGTTCTGTCTGGTGCCTCCTCACGGTTCGTGTTGATTGGTTTAGAATGATTGGAGTGGGAAAATTCCAGGGAAGTTTCCCTTCGGTATCGTTTTGGTCATGCTTCATGCGTGGATATTTGTTTAACGTTTCGATGGGTCTGTTGAGTCTGGTCATCGGTAATGTTGTCCCTAGTCTGTGTCTTTGAGTGAGTTATGATTCTTGATCCTCGAGGACGGTAAGGCACGTCTAAGCTTCGTTATTGCTGTCGCAACAGTAGGTAACACGAAATAACGAACTCGAGGAGCCAGGTCGTTACAACGAGAAGTCGATCCGGAAGCTCTGACTGACGTGTACCAGCAGCGGAACCGCATGGTCGAGTCACGAAATCGAAAGTATGCGCGACTAGCCCCGAGCCGTGTCCCAAATCGGTCCGATGCGTGCGATACGCAACAACCCTCCACGGGATTTCTACTACCCTCAACCCCGTGCTTTAAACGAAACTGTATTCGCTTCCGTTACGATACGCGGCACAATGGACCCATTACGGGACACCAGAAACACGTTCCGTTTCGCCCGGTCCATTATCGGGCATTGTCTCCCTGGCTGCACGTATACGCGTGTATACGCGTGCAAGCGTGTGCGTGCCGACGCGCGCGCGTCGCGCCATGTTTTTTTAATCCTGTTCCGTAACGAGAGGACCGGCAGGATATGAATATGCCGCGTGTAACGCGTGCAGCTTTTTCACCCCGAGTTGAAAGAAACCCTGAATCCCTGATGGACGGCGGATAAATTTGTTAACGCTTAAGCGGACCGTTTCCATCGCGCGCCGTCCGTGTTCTCGATCGTTTTTGACGAGAGGCACAAAGACCAGGACGTGTAATGGTTTTTCAATGAGACAGGGATTTCCAGAGCTTTTCATGGTGTCGGGGAAGAAATGTTACTGTACATTGTCACTTGGTCGTTCTTGCTTGACGACGATTATTCTGACGAACGGCTCATTGAGGAGATTGTGTTTGGCTTAGCAAGTGGACTGTGTCGTTATCTTGATATCGTGTGCTTTTATATGCCACAGGTCTAGCATTTATGTGCACCCTTGATAGAGCTATGTGTTTTGTTATTGGACGAAATTTAAAAAGACAGACACTGGTGACCATCGTGACAGTCAACGTGTTAACAGTTGCGATGTCTCCTTTATGCAAATATTTCTTCTTCTTTTGGAAAATACGACGGTTTCGGGAATAGAGCTTGTAACTGTGTACGTTGCGAAAGTAATTAGAGGATTGGGTAATTTGTAGGCTCGTTTGCAAATTCTGAGTCTTCGTGGGTTGGACATTTAATTGTCTGGACAATAATACACTACCACCACAATAGGCATCATGCTGCCAACACACATGCTTGGTCGTTCTTGCTTGACGACGATTATTCTGACGAACGGCTCATTGAGGAGATTGTGTTTGGCTTAGCAAGTGGACTGTGTCGTTATCTTGATATCGTGTGCTTTTATATGCCACAGGTCTAGCATTTATGTGCACCCTTGATAGAGCTATGTGTTTTGTTATTGGACGAAATTTAAAAAGACAGACACTGGTGACCATCGTGACAGTCAACGTGTTAACAGTTGCGATGTCTCCTTTATGCAAATATTTCTTCTTCTTTTGGAAAATACGACGGTTTCGGGAATAGAGCTTGTAACTGTGTACGTTGCGAAAGTAATTAGAGGATTGGGTAATTTGTAGGCTCGTTTGCAAATTCTGAGTCTTCGTGGGTTGGACATTTAATTGTCTGGACAATAATACACTACCACCACAATAGGCATCATGCTGCCAACACACATGCTCAAGATAAAGGACCCAATGTTCGTAGCCCAAAACAATAGGCACCCACGGTGGACGTGGCCTTAGCAAAAGGGTTAAAATCGGCACGGAGCACGATCATCCCCAAGCTGGTCATGAAAATCGAAAGAACGGTCGGGAAGACGTTGTTTCGGGCAACCAGCAACGCGTCTCTCTTTCAACGAGTCACGAGCTTAACTCGTTAATTAACGAGACAATGGAATCCATCGAATCCTCTTTCCTTTTGCCCCTGAACAGGTTCGAAATACCTGCAACTACCAGCGAGACATCCTTTTCTCTCTTCTCCACCTTCTCTCTTTCGCCCTCTTCCTTCCCGAGTTTCCTCCTTGCTTTCCATTTTCAACTGGAACCAACGGAACGCTCGGGTTCTCGAAACGTCTCGCCTCTATCGTCAGCTAGAATGTCGAGTGGATATCAAATATTTCAGTGGGGTCGTTGAAACGAAACCAGTGAGAAATTAATGGCCGGCGTATCGTTCTTATTGCGGGTTCGTTTAACCTACCGCGTGATTCAGCCAAGCCAGGTGAAACGAACAAGCCTGAACCCTGACTGGAGTCGGGCGTAATAGCCTCCGACAAACAGTGTAATTTACCGTTCCGGAGTGGAGTGCCTTTCGTTTGTTAAATGAGCCCCAGCGTTTGACGCGTTTCAGGATTAGATCAGCGTTGAATAAACGGGATTGGGTAAAAGATGGTATTGCTTAATTATGACGTTTGACTTTGATGGAAAGAGCTTTTAGTAGGATTAGGTCCGCGTTGCTGGTAACAATGGATAGATGGATTTTAGAACGCTTAGTGATTATATCAGGAATTTGTGATTCATAAGGTCTTTTCGATTTTTGGCCCTGGGATTAGGTTTTCAAGGACACTTTATTTAAATCAAAATTCTTAGAACCTTGGTGTTAGTTAAAATTCCAATTACTATATATATTAGGATGTCCCATTCTTTCCTTATTTTGTTGTTTAAGGTTGATTTATTGAGTTATACGTGTACCTTCCTGCTCTATCGCCTTTTGCTATTTCTCAGGAATGCTAGAAACAGCATAACAGCATAATCGTAGGAAAATATTCTTCCTCGACGAATTACCTACACCGATAAACTTATCATCAGAATAAAACGATCTCTGCATCTCATCTGTTTCGAGCGTATCTCGCCTAGCAGCAGCCCTGGCAAAAAATGTTAAATGTTCCCCGAAGATCACGTTAATTAATCACATTTTACACAAACGAAGGAGATAAACTGGCTCCAGTTTCCAAAAGTTTCGAAGTTCTTTATCGCAGTCAGCGAACTAGAGGCTGTTATCTTGGCTCGGAAGCCAAGATTGATAACATTCCTCAACGAAGATGTTCATCTCGTACCCTAAAACTGAAATATCTCGCTATCCTTCGCGATTTGCACGTCATTTGTCCCCCTTTTCTCCTTTCCTTTCCTTCCTGGAGAATCCACGAAAAGACTCTATTCGATTCGTAATCTTCACGAGTAACCTCGAATGCAGGACTAACATGTTATGATGGAAAGGAGACCTCTCCTTTAACACATATTTCCAGATCTAACCGAACAGTCGACCAAGGCAATCACATGTACCGGTTGATCTGTGTTGCAAAGTCTGAGAGAGATAGAGACAGCGATTGATGTACTGCTCTTGCTTCTGTGTCGTCTCATGAGACTTCTTGTGAGGTACGCACAGTACCGTAGAGTACTCAGAAGACGTCAATTAGCTGTGATTGACAACCGATCAGTAGGCTGGCCTAACCGCATGCATGCGTAAAGATGCACACGAATTATCTCCATGGGCTAAACGTGTAGGCTGTTTTATTCCTTTATTATAGTGTGTTCGAAAAAAGAAGGCACAGCGTGTTTACATGCTCACGGCTGATGAATTCCACTGATATACCTGTCATCACAGGCAGTAATCGCTATTGATTAGGAACGAAGAAGATGGTGACGAAGATCATCGGTCACCGTTTTCTGTGATTAAGGGTGATTCATTGACTCTTGCTAAGGTTAACCCAAGTAGCAGTCAGTGTTTCAAACGAGTGTTTGCAAGTCAAGGGATGCTAACAATAAGAAAATAAACGAGTCCCTCCACTTAACTTGGGACTTTGGTCCGAGGGACGCAATATATCCCATCACTCACAGTATCTTTGCAGTTGCTCTTTCTCTGATCTTCTCTTACAAATGATATTTGCGTACGTAGAGGCTCCTTCGACGGTGGTTACGAAGATTCAAGTCTTGTGGTTCCTATGGTGCTCGCCAGTTGGAAGAACGCAAGGAAGGGATGCGTTTCATCATGGGCCTGCTAGTGGACTCGTCAGTAAGGTTTTCTCTAACAGGCCTCGTTTTGGACGGAGGATACTTAGGTAGAATAGAAACTTGTACTTATAGAAGTCGAGAATTCACCAAGGACTTGCGAAAAACGTTGGTCGCTACTTCTGCGTCGATTAAAATAATATTCACCTAACCTCTATACGGTCGCGTGAGACTTCTTACGAGGCACGTGCAGTATATCCTCGCGATCTGTACTGCAATTGTTTCCTCTTTTATCCTCTCTCGCAAATGATATTTACGTGCGTTCGTTAAAATTACATTCACCTAACCTCTATGCCTTCTCGTGAGACTTCTTGCGAGGCAAGTGCAGTACGTCCTCGCGATCTCTGCAGCGGTAGCCACTCGTAAAGGTATCTCGCGAGGCACAGCGAGAAGCAAATGTTTATTTGATCGCGCAATCTATATGACCGGAAGCAGGCGATAAAAGGAAATCCATCCGTGTGTGGAGTGGTTAGTATTTTTCAATCGAGCTTCGCATACATTTCGTAACCTTCCTGTCTTTTTTCCCGACGCATCGCGATCCATTTCCGCGCGGATCAAGCGCTTCCCTTGGACTCCTATTTTGCGAGGCTAGGTCAACATTTGAAATAGCGATTCTTCGTTTTTTCCCCTGCTTTTTGCATTTCTTTTGATGCTGATAGTCAAAAATTCGTTCGGTGATATTATACGCGATGCAAAGGGAATAATAGAAGCGGATTTAAAGGACGAATCAACGCCTTTTGTGGAAGTGTGGCAAAAGTCCACGAAGATTACTACACGTGGAAATTTGTTGACAGGGATTGGCTGAGAAGTTATATCTGAGATTGGAAATTAGTATCGATTTCACTTTTGGTTTCTATTGTATGCAAATGAATTTTCATCGGTCTTTTTAATCATACTTGAAGGATAGGAAGGTATACTTCAATTTATTGTAATCGGTTAGATTAGGTTTGGATAAAAGTTTCTAGATAATCCTACTTACGTCAACTAAGTGTAACTTGAGGAAGATTGACAAGAAGTTTGCGAAATTCTGTTTAAAAGAAGTGAAAGAATTTCATTTTCAAATAATGAAAGGGGATTGTTTTTCTTTTCGGAATATCAAATAGAGCGACGATCGCATATATTTATTCCCAAAATCAAATAAGAAGAAGGTTCTAATATACGAAATTAATTAATGATAACCAGCATGAATTTAGAAATTACCATAAAGAAGAAAAATATTTATGCCGTATATTTTTCTCTCGTAGTCTTTAAATGTAGACACGCGATATCGTTCGTGGAATAAAGACGACACCTGAAAGTGTTACCTGTTTTACACTCTACCAATGTTATGCGAAATAACGAAGACACGAAGCAAGGCCAACTCTTATATTTTACAGTAACGAGATTTTTAATGGTTTGTAACTTTGGATGCAGCATGCAAGAGTGTTACTAATGTTTATTAAAAGTTTGTTGGAAGAAAGTTGGGAACTAAATTGAATCTTCGCTGTACTTAGTACTTTCTGTCTACAATGCTTACAGCAAAGAGCTCACGGGTGTAAATTGGCGATTTTTATGCAACTTATCTGCCATAAAATCTCTAATAACCTTCGAAAATATATACGGCTCGTAAATTTTTTGATACATCGATATCTGTATCTAGACGATGAAAAATAATTGAAGTTGGGTTTTTTAATCTTCGAATACATAGAAGACCATTGTATTATGCAAAATATCAACTAAACAATCGAAATCGAAACAATAGAAACATATTTTGAGACGGTACCAAAATTTAATCGAAGTCGAATACTACCAACATTATTTATTCCTACTGTATATAACTATTGATCCTTCGTGTAAAAATAAATTGAAGACATTGAAGAAAAATTTCTATATTGTATACTCGGTTAAGAATATAAAAAGATAACTAGAAACGGAAAAGTTAATTTTATAAAATTAAAATAAATAAAAAAAGTTATATTAGTGTAGGAATTGTAAGTATGAGAGTTAATGCAAAGGAAACCTTGGGCCTGTCTAGCCAAGCTATAGATGAGCACTAAACAGTAACCTAGGGTTCGGACTGAATGTTTAGAGCGTGGTCTGAAGTGCAAGTGACTGTGTACAAGGATGCCATTTATGACTGTATGGAATGCAAGTGAAGAGCAAAAGGTGCCTAAATGTTTAGGGTACGTAGTCCACCGAAAGCGAGACTATGGGAAACGCGTGATTGAGGAAAAAAGCTCGAGTATGAAAGAATACAGGAAGAACCAGGAAGTTTTACGCGAGAGAGCGGCGTGCGTGTATAGTTGATGAAGAAGAATAAAGTGAAATCGACCATCGAGAGTTAGACTCATTAGAACCCAGTCTTCTCTTCTCCCCCCTAACGCAACATCCTTGGGACACATAATTTATACCGAATGGTATAATAAAATGAAAAAATAAAAATAAATGAAAATTCTCCGGCAAGCTATCACGAATGGCCCAACGATCTCTACCTTCTCGAAATCGGAATCTCTCGTATAAAAAGCTTCGTTTCAGGTTTTCCATTTGTTTGTGCAGGAAGTGCGCAAATGCTGGATCGCTTGCATGGTCGATTGCATCGTCGTCGCAGCTACAGCCTGTAAAATTGTCTTTTAAAACGTACACAGCGTGAAACGTGTCGCGAAAGGGAATTTCTCGGAGTAAAATCCGACGAAGCGTTGGAAACGGAAGGGAAATTCGCGAGTCCAGGTCCGTCGAATGTAATCTTCGTCGACAATAGCTGCAGCCCCGGCATCGTTAGCTCGTGCATAAGCGAATTAACGTGTCGCCGGTAATTCGGGCAATTACGTTTAGTGGACAACGGTGTTGCTTCTTATCTCCCGATAGCTCGGATTCCTGAAGTTGAACTCGACCAGGGTGCATCTGCAGGGCTGGTACAGCGAAAGGGGGGTGACATTAAAATCCATCAAGGCCTCGATATGTTTCACGTATCGTTCTGAATTCCAGGCCGCGATAGAACGCGAAATGCATTTTCCTATAGCCGGGAATTATTGGCTTTTCATGCTTCAAAGGCCGCGCGAAGCAATGAATCCTTTTCACCGGTGCAACGTGGTGAAATTAATTTAAATCTCGTTGACGGCGTTTCGTCCAGCTCTTCGACCTTTCTCTCTCTACCTCTCTCCTTTCCTCTCTTTTCCTCCCTTCCTATATATTTTTTCCTCCCTCCCCATTCCCCGTCCTCTCCTCCTATTCCCAATGACGAACTGTTGACAGTCGTGTTTCACTCTAGGATCGAAGGGCGTCGCCCTACGTACTTTTCCTTAATCAGCCTTGGCCCCCCTTTTGTCCATGGAATTCGTAACAAAGCGAAATCTATTATTTCCCTCTGTCTTTCAATTCCCGCCTCAGTGTTTGTCCGTTCATTGGTCCTCTATCTGTTCTCCATTCTCTACTTTTGCACCCCTGTCTCGCTCGCGCGCGATCTTTCCCCCTGCCTCTGTCTCTCTCGTTATTTCCCTGGCTGTTTCCCTCTTTGTCCCGGTTCCAACGCAATCTCTACAGACGAGACACAATTTCGCCGTTGATCGGAGTGAATTACTCCAGATAATTTAGTTTTCCTCCTTTGACGGTGCGCCGACGTGACTCTCCGCCACGCTGGTCCACGCTCATTGTTCGCCAATGAAGATAACAGTTGAAATCTTTGCGAACGATAATCGTGTGATCAGCCTTGGGGAAGACGCTGTTTGTTTTGATTAATTGAAGTAGTAATGATGGGGATGGCGATAGCGAGTAATCAAGTTTCGAATATGGCACGGCTGATCGATGAAATATCTGATCGTATTTTATTTTCTTATCTGTATGATAAAATCTGTGCACCGTTCTTCCCTGTCTTCTATCGTCATTGTTCATACGTACGCATTAGAACAGTGTTTGAAATAATCCCCGTGAAACTGTGCTTTCGCTCTTTTTAAATCTTAATTAATACACGAACTTGCTTTAGTCAATGGTATTTGTATAATCTTTCTCCTTTTCTATGCTATTTATGTAGCTATGCTTAATCCATGGAGATTACGTTTAGTACCTACTGGAATTTCTTTCAAGCGTACCTCTTTGAAAATTTGTCTTTTCTTCTTAATTGCTTTTTCCATTGCTTAATTAAAAATTCCAAATTCTATACAAAGTGTTTTATAGTAACAGGAATTCTGTATCTATTATTTTTTGGGCATCGTGTTTCCATCCTTATTAAATAGTAGATGGCTATGCACTCCTCTGAAGACTCCTGACAACTTTAACCTAAATTCTACATCTTCCTGGAAATAATAATAAAAATAAAAATGGTGAGGACAATAATGGAGTACTTCATTTTATCTTCCCATTCCGTAGTTTCCATTGTTAGTGTTTTGAATGAAAATAAACGACAACCTAAAGCTAATATATGCACAGAGGTGGCCAATTATTTTAATGGATTCTTGAATTTATATTAAGAATAATTATGTAATATCAACGTTTGTAAGGACTAAATGTAATTAATTCGTCTTGGTTAGTGTGCAGTCCTACTCGTAAGAAAGTTTCTTTGTGTCCTCGTTTCATTTTCAAATGCAATTTCTTTGTTTCAAGACGCACGGTGGGAACGTAGCTTTAATGCTTGACAATACTTGACAACGCTTGGACATCTTCGGTTTCAAGCCGTATTTCATTCATCGAGACGTATTTGACCAGCTAGATTTATGAATGGTAATCCTGAAGGGGGCCAGGTTAGGCGTTAACGAGCCTGTTATCCTCTCCTGCAGACAGACCTGACTTGACAATCCTGAAAGCTGACCTAAGGATAAGTCTACGTATCGCTGAATTAAACATGATCGAACAGATCTCGAATTTTCATACTCCACGTGTAAGAAATATAAATAAAACTGCTACTAATTAACGATTTAATACCATACAACGATCTTGATACCAGTATTTTTATATATAAAAACCTATAGTAAGTAGCTAAATATATTGTACACAGATGACAATAAATTTGATGATATGACAAAGACAGATAGTTATACGAAGTCATCCTTAATTTGCGCAAATGAGATACCTGAAGTAAGTTATTCTGATCCCTCTGCTAGTTAAATTAGTATTTATTAAATAGCTGTATAGACTATAAGGGTAGTACACTGCTGATAAAAATATTACTAAATATTCTAAAATGACTAGAGATAAATTCTAAGTAATAAATATTCCTCTAGTTGCTAACACGAAAATACGAAGTTTGATATTAAAAGTGGAATGAAAATCACACCTATAAGTCACCAATGATAGTTCGATATTTCCTCCATTTCTTTATGACTTCGTAATCCCCTTAATTCCGCTAGGTATTTCATTTCCCAAATCCTTATTCATAACGCTGCAAACTCCATTCCATCCTGTCCAAGCACTTTCTCCAATTATTTCAATCCGAAGTACGAAACCACGCTTCTAGACAATATCTTGGATAAACAAGGGACAAGGATAATCAGACCGCCCTGTTTATCAGCCTTCTCCTTAACAACATGAGGAACACCAGCCTCAAAGGATACCAACGATGGCACCCTGGTTCAGGATTTCACGAGGAACCTCCGTGATCCGGATACACCATTGTGCGGACGAGTGTCTTTTCACTTGAATTTTTTCGCACTAATTGCGTTTAAAGAAACGGCCCTAACTACGTTCCAGTCAAAGTTTTAACACGGGGCTACTTGAGGGAAGGGCTCGCGTAGCCTGTTACGTGGCCGTTCCAAGGGGATGAGAAATTAAACCGGAGAAGCATGACCGTCCCGGGAAAACTAAATTAACGTCTGCTCGCTCTTTCGCTCTTTCGCCAGGGACTTTAAAAAAGAGTTCCCGCCTATGATCCACAACTTCTGTTTTATATTAGCACAATAGGGCGAAGCGCTGGGAAGAGAATAGAGCGCGAGCCCGCGGTGCGAAGGGTTTAGGCGAAATTGTTGGAATTACGTGTCATCGTGCATCGGGAGTAAAGTAATTTGCTGGGTGGCGCAGCTGAAAGAGGGTAACGAGGGTGCGGAGAAGGAATATATCTCGTATGATAATGCGCAGCTGGGGGTCGGTGCTTTGGATATTATTGGGCTGATGTATTAACTGTACAGCAGGGTTGAGTGTTACTTGAAAAATTTGCGAAATTGTTCAAAATATTCTGCAAACGAACTTTTGCCAGCAAAAATTTCTCTGAATTCTGAGAAAAGGAATTATAATTGATTACTATTCTCTCTATCTTTGATGCAGGAAAATGAACTGAATTGATAGAAATAAATCGAGTATTCTATTTCGAGAACAGTATTGAATGTTACATGTTAACAGTGATACTACTCGTCATTATTTTAACGACTCGCTATAAATTTCGCTAGTTACTATTTATCGTCCTCCAAAAATAACAAAACGAGGGACATTTTGTATATGTGGAGAGAATCGAACTCTCTCGCGTAATTGAACTAATATTACCAGCAAAATATTTCGAGTCACGGATCATGAACCACCAATACAATGAACTCTCTCATAACGCTAACAGATTCGACAATAAACCAAGTTCAATTCTCCGATTAAATTTTACGAACTACGAATCCCTGATTGCCCTGTTTCACCAAATATCGTGAGAACAATGTGTGCGACAGAAGTCAACGTATAACCTACAATTCCTAGCCTATCGACTCGCCGGTATCATCAGTCTGTAAATTATCGTGCAAGATAGCACTAATATATCCGAACGAATGTTATCGAACTTTTTCGTGAAAACAGAAGTACGATATTTTCGTTATGAGATATCGTGGGGTGGCAGCAACAACGATAAGGGTAGTAACGACGTCAATCAACGTTAAAAATGTTTCTTAAACGGTTCAAATAATTCTTCTGCCTTTACTGTCCGTGGCATACGGACGAACAATTCGAGAATATCGCGAAATCGATACATGGTATAGGAAACCGATTCATCAGCCCCGCAGAGCCATTTCAGGCTAGTCGATTTCAGGCATTGTAAGAATTCTCCTAATAACGAAGGTCGACGATATTAAACAAGCACTTTGTGACAAATAAAAATGATAAACAGTATAGTTACTGGTAGAGAGATCGAATAGTCGAAGATAAACTCGAGGATAATAGAACAGGATAAGCAATTTATTTCTTTACGAGTGGTGATGAAAAATGATGAAAAATCATTTCAGAGTACAGAGAATTTTCGTTGGCCTTTGACAGTACCATCGTCAATAATATAAATTAAAAGATAATAGATTAATTTATATATAATCTGTAAAATTTTCAAGAAACGAAACGAATATAAATTGGTATCAAAATTCAAGTACACGAATCCAGTAGTATATATCAATCTCTACATCAGACACGATGCACAACGCACAATTTGTTATATAAAATCCCATTAAAATTCCATAATAAACGCTACTCTCTATCAAATTCCTCTTTGCAGTCCAAGAAATTTTTGCATTATAAAGCTTCATGACGGGAAAATTTTATTTGGAAGAGAAAGAGGGAAAGAATTAATAAAATTGATTTCCATAATAACTTTCTCTTTTTTACTATGTAAAATTAACGAAAACAGACTAGATTACCCGTATTTCTGCGTTAAAATTTCATTCGTAAAACTCAGAACGATATTGGCTAACGTTTATTCCGAAATTCTTCTCTTTCACCTACAATCATCCCCTCCTTAATTATTCCATAACTCAATTACTATGATTCCAAAGCGATCGGTGTATTTTCAAAACTCAAACAACAAAACACCCTCGATTCACGTCGAAATGATCGTTTTGAATGCGTCGATCGTTTCCATCTTCGGGCAGCTTTACAACCAGAAATTTATCGAACTGGCATACCCTATATATACCTGTGCACCTATACACGCATACGCGCGCATGCTACACGTGCATGCCGGGTTTTCAATGGTCGCTAATTAAAATCGCGGCGAGCACCCGTGGATGCTTGCGCGATTAAAATTTCCGGGGAAACGAAGCAGGCGTCGCGGCGCGTCAGCCAGAGGCTGGTTTTCCGGCAACCGCTCTGGAACTCGTCTATCTATACATCCATCACATACACATCGGCCGACGATTTAATGGATCGGATCGATCCGATCTTTTCCGTCGATTGATCGAAACATCTGACACGGGGAAATACGATCGGTCGCGCTTTAGCCTGGATTGCAGCGGCGTCTAAATTAGAAATTGATCTCGCTAGCTCTCTTTCGATATTAATCGAGTGAACACGTCTTCCGTGTGTCGTCTACGCTGGAAAGATAGTCGCTGTCCTTTCAACTTCTGTGTCTTTCTTTTCTGTATTTATTCCGGGTGTTTGGTCGATCGACGAGGAGGGTATGGAATGCCGGGTTGCTGGCAGTTTCCGCTTCGATAAAAGGAGCTTTGAATAGAATGGCGTAGCTATATTTAACAACCAGGTGGTATAAGAATAGATGAATCGTGTGTCGTAATTTGAGGTGCTTTTGTCAGCGTGAATGAGCTTCAATCAGTGTGTCCGTTTGCGTTATTTTTTAATTCCAATGAAAATCTGTACACCTAAAATCTAACCATAACAAATATACACGTAATATCACTCTAAGTAGATGAAATCAGCAATGGAACATTCATTGCTCTCCTTTTAGATGTAACTTTGTAATAGCGTAAAATAGGAAAAGATATTTTTATACGAAGAATGTTTAATTTTTAATACTCTATCGCCTTATTGTGAAGAAAATTTTGGAAAAATATGATAGTAAGAGGACGAAAAATATTGGAACTGAAGAGGGTTTATTTTGTGAGTGTGAGTGAGGTTGAACGAGTGAAAATCTTTTGTTCTGTAATTATGCGATATATGATATAAATATAATTATGATTAAGCGTCGTCTAGAGTGTATGATATTTGGGGAAATGTTTAGAAAAATGTGCCGAAATGAAACGTAAATGTAATTATTAAGAGTGAGTGAGAGAGAAGAAACTTTTGAAAAGAGTGCACCGATTTTATTATTTCAAATAATTTGTTATTTAAATATTTTAACTTAAATATATTTTGTGTATTACTCGTTAGATATTATCGACCATTCGACTAATCAAATTTTAAATTAAAAGCTCATGAGTAGTACAACCGCACGAGCACGGGTTGCCTGACCACAGACGGAGCTGTACTACTCGACGAGTAGTATTCAGGGTAATACTAACTCGAATTGAAATTTTATTTCGAAGATATCTTTAAAAAATTCCTAGATGACAAGTTACCTTGAAATAACTCCAAATAATTCCTACTTCTTTTCTACAAATATAATCCTGTAAGGGGTGAAGAGGAGATGGCTGGGCAAATAATTTTCCTATTCCGTAGCGAATTTTAAGGTTACTTCTCCCTGTTATTTATAATAATTATCTACTATATAAATCGTTATATTCTTCAAATATATCTTCCACTGATAGGAAATAATATCTAAATACATATCGCAATTGCGACACTCTAAATCAAATTGTAAATTAAAAGCTCATGAGTAGTACAATCGCACGAGCACGAGTTGTCTGACCACAGACGGAGCTGTACTACTCGACGAGTAGTATTCAAGGTAAAACTAACTTGAAATGAAATTTTATTTCGAAGATATCTTTAAGAAATTCCTAGATGACAAGTTAACTTGAAATAACTCCAAATAATTCCTACTTCTTTTCTACAAATATAATCCTGTAAGGGGTGAAGAGGAGATGGCTGGGTAAATAATTTTTCTATTCGATGGCGAATTTTACTTTACTCTCCGTTCGTTACAATACTATTTCGCTTCTAATACAATTACTGTTTCTAATACAAGACTGCTCAAGAGACTCGATGTGCCTTTTATCGGTGGTCTCTCTTTGTTAATTGGTCGGGAAAATCTAACGGGTCGTCATTTCGTTTGGGACTCGAATTATCCATCATTACACCTCGTCAGCCACGCCGCCTTATCGGTCACTGGAGCTCGTGCGACACTCTTAAAATCCCTAACATAATAACCTTATATCCCAATATTTATCTTCTCCAGAAATTCTAAAGCAAAAATTCGGAGAAATCCAAGATTTGAACAAACTCGCTAATTCTAATAACTTCTTTCACACGATAGCTACAGCAAGTACGTAGCTACGAAAATGAAATTTAAATAATCCAAAATAATGTACTTCAATATATTTTAATTCTTCCTCTCTATCTCTCTTTGATAAAAGGAGGAAATACAAGATCTCGCTAATGCCGAGAAAAGACATTTCCATGTCCTTTATAATTACTACGATAATTAGAACTTTTTCAATCCAGTTATTCAACGAGTAAAAAAGGAAATTCGTAACGGAAGTGTATTCGAAGGCGAAGGAGTAATTGGCTCGAGGGAGATTTTATTCGCGGGGTTTCCAGCGTCTCGACAAGGCGGGAAAAGGATGGAGAGGGTGTTTTGAAGAGTGTAAAAGCGAGCTCGGCACTCGAAGGATATTTTCTCAACGTAGTTTTTCCGCCACTTAGGGCGAGAAATAAAACCGATCAACGTCGATGGTATCGAACGTTGACACCGCGCATAAATCTCTCCTCGTCCTTCGTCCCATTTACAAATGCGCAGGAGAAGCCGACGTTTTCGAGATCGCCACGATTCGACGAAAGAATTACAAACAAAGAGCTTCCGAACGCTCTGTTATTTTGTTTCATGGTTTCGCGACACGTGACGGTGAACCGTGGTACCGGATTTAGTTATATTGCAAATTTAACGATATAAAATAAACGGGGGCTCGAGGTTTTCTGTGACGGTGATGTGCGGAAAAATGTCGCCCTTCAAGCCCTTCAGCAAAATTGTCATAAGCTTACACCAACCCATTGCGTCATTCAGCCTAACTTCGTGGAATCATCCAGCATATCAATTTTCCTCGAAGCAAAATAGATCCTGATGCAGGGTGACGCCATTAAAAATAAAGATTCCTCTCACATTAACATTTGTCATCGTTATTAGTTGCATTTTACTCCTAATTTCCTTTAACTCGTAATAAATATATATATATGAGAACTTAATAATATCTCTTCTCCTATTGAATATATCCCTACATGAATTACAATGGTTTATCGACTCTGAAATATTGTAAACACGCAATTATTTATCCTCCAAGTGATTAGAGAATTTTGAAAAAAGTATATTACGATGCTATTGAAATATATATTAACAATATTTTAATAAAGGATACATTTTGATAATTAAACCTTGCTAGTATCAATTTTTCTTTGAACCTAAAACAGAGGTTATATTTTAGTATTGAAATATATGAGACAAAAATACTATGAACGTTATTTTTTCCTAATTAAATGTCGTTTTATATCCTTTTCAGTCGGATTTGAAATACTATCCGAATTGTAATATAAAGGTATCAGAAGCACCATTTTTTATTAATTAAATTTTGTAACATATTCTTTCCGCTTGGATTTAATATACTTCTAGTGCTTTGGTATAACAATACTGTAATATAACTTTTCCCTCTGGATTTAAAATCTTTTATTAATTAAATATCGCAGCAGAATCTTCTCATTCGAGATTAAAATATTGCCTAACTTTTTTTCGGAAATAAAATGTATTTTATTATTTAAAAGAAAATTATTGCCTTAACGGTATTTATTTATTCCCTGTTCGTAATAATTTTCTTATTAATAACTGAATTTACTTGCTTCCATATTTTCAACGCGAGAACCTGGTAGAACGTAACGTTGCAAAATAAAATGGAGGATAGCGATGAAAATGAAAAAAACTCTTGCACTCGACGATTTTTTGGCTAAAGAAGAGTAGGAGTTCAAAGATTTTCTACTATCAAACTGACGATCATTTTATTATTATTATATTTCAGCAGTGAATAAGAAGTCGTGTAATAATTAACACGTAGAATTATTTGATTTCGATACTTCGCACACAGTTGCATTATCTAAAATTTGACATATTAATGAATATCGACAGAAGAAATAAATTGAAACAGAAGAACGCCTCTCGAGTGCAAAAGGTTAAACATTAGCAAAACCGTAGCGAAATTGAAAGAAAAGGGTGAAAAGTTATATGTGTGTATAACATGAAATTATACTTCGTCATTTGGAATAACCATTTATAAAATGGAAAATCTAAATGATGAAGACGTTTATATTATATGGATACGTATATAGTTTCACGTTCTGAATATTATGCAACTGCAGTGAAACTTTATTGTGGAATTTTCAGTATTCGCAATATACTGCAACTATGTATGAAGCATCTGATAAGTCTTCGTTAAATTATGTATTATATCGTATATAATTATCGATTCCTATAATAGCATTATCCCGTCACACAGTGATCGCAATAAAGACGCGTACGATGGAATTATCGTATTATTTGATAACTTTGTTCATAATATCCTATTTCCTAACGTTACCTGCTCGATGACAGCTGCCACGAAATCATCCCGTTAATATTCCGAATTATTATACTGGAACTGAAACGTATTTCGTTGACAGTGGTAATTTCGATATTAAATTTAAAAAAAATAGTTTCTGCCATACACTATCGATTACTATGTCTAGTTT
The DNA here is from genome assembly GCF_001483705.2 of Eufriesea mexicana. Classification (NCBI taxonomy): domain Eukaryota; kingdom Metazoa; phylum Arthropoda; class Insecta; order Hymenoptera; family Apidae; genus Eufriesea; species Eufriesea mexicana. The sequence goes on along the minus strand of NW_016909198.1, from coordinate 455,512 downwards.
TCCCACGGATAATTTCGTTTCCCTCTATTTTTATTTCAATTTCGTCGATCTGTCAACGATGCATCGACGTGTCAAAAATATTTATTTCTACAGGACCACGATGGTCCAATCGGAAAATTGAATAAAATTTTTACACTGCGAACCGAATGAAAATTATTATACTTTGGAAATCGGTTTCAACGGAATCGATAATTCGATTAAACTCGAACGCGTAATAAACATCGATCTTGCACGACAATTACAGGGAATAAATAATCCATTAAAAGTCAATTCTTTCCTTTTCGATGAGATTTCTATCTCTCTGAAACTGTACTTATAATCGAACAAGCTCTTTGAAGAACCGAGATGATGGAATCTCCTGTTATCATTTCTATTTCAAAGACTCGTGATTGCTATTCAGTTATTCAATTCTGAACAGTATATAGCTATAAGTAATTAAATATTCTTCGTTGCTTATACCTTGCAGGAGTGCGGTGAAACACCGAATAAGATAAGAAAATTTTCACCAATGGCATACCAAACGTTGTTCTTTGATATTTTCAACAATGATCATCCCCCTTTGTACGAAAATAACCTGTTACGGGATAATGGAAGATAGAACTGTTTCTTCACCGTAATATAATTTTACGGAGAATAATTTAAAGGACGATATAAGAGAATTATTTTCATTTCAATGTTAAATTAGTTATTAAAATATTTGTTGTAGATAGATAGATAAATCTTTATTGTTTTCCTATTGGATTACAAGGGTTCCGTCTCTCCTTGTCCTCCATACATATTGCTTATTTTATATAAAATATTTAACTACTTTCACAACAATACAATAATAACGATATAACAGCCTATGCTACAACCATAATAATAACTTAACCTAACAAATAATATCTTAACCTAACCTAACATAAACATAATATTTGTTGTATTCGAAGTAAGTTTTTCTTTTTGATTTTTGAGAGAACTTCGAAAGGAACGACGTGGCCGAATTATATGACCGAAAGTTTAACCTGGTACACCGGCACGAACGATGCAATTAACGAGATGTAAAGATAGATCGCGTACCATCGATCCCTTTATGTCCCTCCGTATTTAAAGATATTCAAAGATTTATTATTCCGTTCTTTCGAGGCAAACTTTTTGTCCTTCCGCATTGTGATTTGTGGACCATTACCCCTGCCACCGATTCTTCTCCTCTCTTCCTCCCTTTTCCACTTTTGTGCCACCCTGTCGAGCGATCGCTCGAAAAGAACGGACAGTCGGCATTTGAGAAGAGTCCGATTCTCGGTCGAAGCCCGAAGGCTCTTCCGGGTTATTCATTACGGGGTCAGCGACTAAAGTCACCCTTTCTTTCAACCACCTCCCTTTTCGTCGACCCCTATCATCCCTCGAAGCCGCCCACCCCCTATTCCCGCTCTAGCCCTTCGAAACTCGAGGAATGCCCGGTATCGTATCGCTTTCTCCATCTTATCCACCTGTCGTGTCACGCATTCGTGACGGAAAATTCAATCGTCCAGTTAATATGTATATAACAGTTTATTTTAGCACCGTGGAAGGATCACGACAGAGGCAGGATTACGTAGAATAATTAAGAATTCTATGAATGTGGTATTTCGCTGGGTATACGTTGCTCGCATTATACACTTTCCGTAATAAACTCTGCACTCGCTGACACAGGGAACCCCGGAATTATCACGCGATTTGTTCCTTGCTCATTAACAGGGAATGTTGTGAAATCATCTGAAGAGCCTAATTTTGAGTAAATATTGTGAGAAATTCGAGATCTCGCGAGTGTGGATATTTATTTCTAATTTAATTTAAAGATGAGCAATTGGAAGATTTTGGATATTAATTTTTGAATAGTAACTTCGTCATCTGTGAAGGAAATTAGAATTAAAGTCTGTCGACATTGTTAATATTTTTATACTTCAACTATACTAAGAATAATGTTATTCTTTTATATGTACAGGGTGGGGGGCGAAATTCGTGGTAGAATCGAGGAAGGAGTGATTCTACGTGAAAATACAAATAAAATATTTTATTTGAAGCTTCGTAGTCGGGAAAATCAATTTTGAATATTCACCGAGAACGCGGGGCAAACTAAGGCTTACCAAGGAGAGTGTAAATCCTTCGGGTCATAGATTTAGTTATCCAGATCAAGAAAATATATTATTATAAGGGCAACTTTTAGAGTTTTATTATTGCCTTAATTACAAATTTATTTGGAATATTTATTACGTGCCGTTAGGCTACAATGAAACTTGATAACTATCGATAACTTTTGGGAAGAAATCTCTAGTTAAGAATAATAAAGCTTTAATCATTAATATCTGAAAAACATTGTTGAGTAGTTGCCCTTATAATGGTACATCCTGAATTAATTTAACAAATTGAACAAAATCTCTCTCTTATTCTAGAGATGGCAGGACACGTTAGAATAGTTGGATTGCGTTGAGAACAAATTCTCCAAACTCTAACAGCTTTGAAATCTATGGACGTTTTAGTAGTCATATTATAGCCTGACTTCGTACAATGACTGCAGGAATGAAAGGGTTAGGTAATATGATTAACAAACTTAGCCTAAACAGTCCTGTCTTGCTATCTGACAGATTAGCAATCCTATAATACAAATAAAGCTATTGATTGGCAAAAAGGCTATAGAGCAATCCTGATACTAATATTGGCTCGTGTACTCGTCCACCCTGCTGTGACACCAGATCCTGACCATTGATGTTATAGAAAAATCACTAGCAATGCAAGGTAGTCGCTAACAATCGGTAGGTTTTGTGCGTGCGACCTTTGTGCTCGTGAAAATTCTCGATTCTTCGAAGATAATCGAGAAGAATGAAGAGCAACGAAAGAAGGAGGCCTCCACGTGTGAGAGGAAGCATCAGGAGTCAGTTCGTGACAGAATACCGAGAGCTAATAAACCTTTTCTGAGAAAAGACGTTCTTCGTTCTTTGACTCGTATTCCTTCCTGTCACCCGTTCCACGCACCTTACAATACGGTACTAAGGATTTTCTACAACTTTCTACGTCCAAAGAGTAATTCCTAAGCCTCTGACATCTGTCCTCAGCAGCCCCCCGTAGCATCGAGAATTAATTAAAGTTTCCTGAAAATTAACTTCGTTCGACGTCCATGTCACGAACTCTGGGGGTTCAGCTACTCTAGCCACAGCCACCGCAGTCGGTATAATACTAATTTATGGCAATTTTCGAACAACACGGGACGCAACTGGAAGTAACTCGTGGTAACAACGCTCACGGAAGTCGTCGCACTAGAACCTCGTCGACCGTCGAATCGTTCACAGAAAATGTTTCGTGCTTTCATTCTCTGGCTGGCTGAGTCGCGCTTAAACGGTGTTGAACGCGGGCACAAAAGTTCGTCTCCCAGGGGTGCCCTCTTATTTGAATTTCCAACGCCGCTGTTACGGATCATTTGCCATTTCACTGGCGGAAATTTCTTGGATCTCCCTTTCTCCGCCTCTCTTTTCCCTTTCCCTCTTGTTCGCGCTGCCGAAGCAACGATGGTTCCGAATAAGGCGAGCATCAACTTCGTTCCAAGCCACGTCGAAGTAATCCCGTCGAGATTGCAGTTAAATTTCATTTGTTTCGCTGCCGGCACGGATTCTGGGCTATGCTTATCAGAGGAAATTTTTTCCCCTTGTATCTGTTCACGATGAGGGCTACAAGTCTGTTGTGGGAGTAAAAGACGCGAATCGTTGGATTCCAAGTCGATTTCCGGTCCGTTGTCTAGCTGTTCTTTTGACGAAACAATGTGGCAGCAAATGGACCCAGGATGTCTATGGATGTTTTGTGAATTTTAATGGTTGAACGATTTCTTTGAAAATTCTTCCTTGGTTATTCGTCAACGTTGTTTCGAAGATCGTTAAGCGAATATTTGAGGAGTAATTAATTTTACCTCGAAGATTTATCTTTGCTAGGAGTAGGTCCAAATAGTGATTTTCGGTATACTAACACATAGTCCTAACATTGGAAGTACCTAACCAAATAAGTATTAATATTGACTCGAAATGAAATACAAGTGTGATTACATAGGCCTATATTTATTTATCAACACCATGCAGATTATGTTTAGGTACAGGCGAAAGATTGTTAATAATTAGAAGATAATTTACTGTAAAATAATTTTATTCAGTGGGAATTCGAGCTTCGTAGCAAGAAAGGATTCTAATGAAAAGTATTTCAGCGATGTTGGCAAATTTCGTAAAAAATGTTGATGAATTAATTACGATCGTCTTTTCAAAGCTAACCAAGAGAAAATACGAGAAATAATTATTATCATTCATCTTAAAGAATGCTTGTAAACACAATAATATGGATTCTCAGCGATCGCCAGATAATTCATCGTAGAAGCCAAAATAATTTCATTCGATGAGGATTCACGAACGAAGAGAATCTACGCTGTCAAGCTAATCAGCCATTTCTCTGTTCTTCAATCAACCCCTTTATTCCAGTTCTGTTAAACTCGAGTAACTTGGAACGTATCACAAGTGCCGTACAACTCGACTGTAATGAAATAATCCTTAGATGGTAATTGCTTTCCTAGATGCAACGATAGTACTAATAGTATAATCTCATACATTATCGAGAATCGCCTAGACAATGAACTTACAGCGAGAGAAATGCAACAGCAGGAGACCATCTTGTTAATTTCAAGATTTCCTAGCCAACTGAACGGATGGAGGAGGAAACGCGAAGAGAAAATACATCAAACATTCCACGGTAATAGCAATAACTATAGAGAGAAGAGAAGTATCAATAAACGGTTGATCCCCTTGGGATTCTCCCAATTAATCTGAAAAGAGGAAGAAAAGGTATCGAATACACAACTGTGAAAGACTATTAGAGGCTAGTTGAGCGTCTAGGAATGAACTATCTGTGTAATTATAAATTGTATAATTATTGTGGTATTGTGAGCTGGAAAGGACTCTAGCAAAGGAAACAGTATTAACGCGTTGAGTACTATGCCAGTGCCTAGGGAATGACAGTAGACTTTTTGTTTGGACGGCGTTGATTCTAGGGACTAACAGCGAACTTTTCGTTTGGTCGACATCGGTGCTCGAGACTGGCATTGTCAAAAGTTAAATTATTATTGACAATTAATATATTTCCGGGCGCAGGTGCTCCCCTTGGCAGGGGTTTCCACTTGTCACCGTTGTAATAGGCTCCGCCTGACACAACAATAGCGAACACTGGTTCCGATGCTATCAGAGACACACTAAATGACAATTAATATATTGTAAAAACTAAATTCCCTCTGCTGAAGTAAGTCTTTACATTGCCATGGCTTATTCTGACTGATTAACCCTTTGACTGCCACGCCGAAATCTCGTGTTTCCCTCAAGACACCACAGGAGTGCACCGCTGAATGTAAGATTTGTTCTAATATGTTTTTGATGTTGTAATAAAAATTTTTAGTCGTTCAACGGGGCACTATTTACTTCAAAGTATCTTCTAATTAGCGGTTATATTCAAAATGCACTGTCAATTTTCATTCTATGTAGTTCAATGTAGTTCAAGTAGTTCAAGCGCTCTGGTTACCGATGACCATCGTGGTGTCATGGCCGGTCATATATGACCAACGTGGCAGTCAAAGTGTTAAAGGAAATATAATGCTAAAACATGCACAGAGACACGGGATAAAGCAGATAAAACGGAAACACCACCACCAGTACCAGCTGCAACGCGAAAGGAATCATCAGAAGCAAATGGGGAAATAAATGGACTTGCGATGGAATAAACTAAAGCTGTCCAAAACTCTTAGAATACATATAAATTGAACGAATCTGTGCTAATTGGTGAGGATTAAAATCCATTAGCGTGGATCTGCAATAAGCAGAAAGTATCCTGACAGGCCAGATCTGTAGCTTCTAAATTAAAGTTTAACGCAGCATGAAGCACTATTATATCACACACCATTAATGCCCGTTGACCTCTTGCCCTATAATTTAAATTCCGATGACCTGTATCAAAATAACACGTAACTGAAGCAGAAAGTCATCGACGAAAATGAACTATGAACCTGACTAATCAAAATAGCCTTTAAACGTTGCAGAGGAACGTCTAAATTACTGTTATTCTGGGTATGTCAATTTCCAATTTCCTTGAGAAAATAAATACGCGGATATGCATCTCTGTACCCCACGAAAACCTTCAAAACGATTCCTTTATTATTGGTCACAGGCCACTCTACCACCCACCCTCAATTTTTCTTAAAATGGTGAAAAAATTGTAAGGATATAAAATAAATATTACTTACCAAACTCTCGTTCGAAAGCTCGAAGTTCCCATAGTGCGTGGCAGGATCAGCCTTCAAAATCACAACACGTCGAGCTACTTCGTGCTCACGCGGCGAGGAATAACACGCAACTGAAACAGAAAAACGACGAAAATTAATCAAGAGTCTGACCCGTGGTGTTTACGTTGGGCCTTGCCTACATACCACTCTTGCTCGTCACACTGATGTTTGGTCACGACCACGTGTCTCACAAATATCGTACACAAAGGTGTTAACAACGACTTGATCTAAAGCTGCGTGTTCTGTCCACTTGAGAATAAAACTATCCCGAGTTACTCTCGAGAGTGTTTCTCGCGAATGGAGACAGCGTTAAACCTATTCACTCTTGAGTTATGAAGAGAGTAGCAAACGCCCTGTCCTGAATTAATTTAACAAATTTTATTTTTGTTTAAACGTAGTAAAAACTTAATCCAAATATAATATCATGCATTATAAGCTTATCCGAGGTAATAAAAATGGATGTAACAGTGCGGATCTAGAAAGGAGGCATATGGAGTTCAGGGTTTTGATGAAGGTTCGAATGTCTCAGATGTCAGTGAACTCTCTGCCACCGTTTCGAGTTTTCTGTCGCCTATCTGAGAGTAAAACCAAGTGTTATAGAAGACAATTAACCGGATGTTAATTTACTTATGCACGCCTTAAAGCGAATACACTGTGGCAGAGAAACCTAACAGTAAGCAGACCAGATGTGCAACTATGGCTAGTGACTCGGTGTCAACTAACCACTAGATATCATAGAATCGATTGTTTGACAGAGACGCGAGAGAGTTTAGCCATGGCAAACAGCTCGACGTGACGTTGCCTTGAAGAACAGGAACATTGTATCCAAAGGTCCTGTCTCTGAACCAAGATGGTTTGGGTCCATCCTAACAAGAGGCTTATGAGAAAGTCGATGATGCAGAATTATGGAGTAAAGAGAGCACGTCGAGGAAAGTTACTCGGTGATCTTAAAAGGAATAGAAATTCCTAGCGGTATAATATTTGCTATTTTTTCATGTATTTTTGATCTCAGCCTGCTCGGTAAGGATATAGGAGTTCGAAGTGTTGCTCGAGAAGCAGTCTGTTTGCGAAGGTACGTCAATCTATTATATTTACAAAGTAGTGTAAATATAAAGGAAACGTTCCCCTCTGTGACAGAAATTATTTGCACACCCAGTGTGTCTGTTGTGAACGTTAGGATCCTATATAGACAATAGTATTCTCTGGAATGTTAATACACGAATGTGATCTTATTGTTCCAAAGGTGTTTGGCATTAGCAAACTGAAACTTCAAAATACGGATTCGTGGAAATTTATCGTTCTGTCACAGCAACAGGGATTCTTCAAAGGTTTTATATCACAATGATAATATACTAGCAATATCGTTCTAAATGCAAAATACATGGAAATGCTAATCACGAAGACTCACAAACGTATCGAAATAAAACACGCAAGAAGAATCAAAGCGGAAATGAGAAAATAAATTGCAAAGTGTAAAGATATTGCGAGAGATAAGAATTGTTTAACAGAGCACAATGAATTTGTTAAAAATGCACTAGTCACCTTGTTTTTCATCTACGTGGTGTATACAGGATCACAGGATGCTGGTATTTTAAAGTTCATGGTCCTTGACACCGGCTTGGAGATTTCATTAATTGCCTAAATTTTCCCAGGAATTCTGACCCAGCATCCTTGGCAAGTACTTCACCTGGCGCACCTCTCCATCTTAATTACCTAATTTCATTTCACTCTGCAAACTCATCGAATGCCAGAGTACTTCGAGTTCGATTTATGTTTCATCCGTTTTATTAACGAAGGTAGCAATCGTTTAACTGTAGCTTCCAATCGATATAGCACTTCCGATCAATTCTCTTAGTACCCATATTCGATTTACACGAATCACGTTTCAAATAGATATTTATTACAAAGGAGAGGAAAAATCAAGATGGAACGAGAAATTAAATACAAAAACGAAATAAAAAATAATATAGAAAAGGAGATAAGAATGAAATAACGGTATGAACAGATTTTTCTTCGCAAGTTCTTCCCACTCGAAGAAATTTCCTAGTCTTTACGTCCGTTGATCCACTGCGAATCTTTCCCTTCTTTTTCTACCTGGAATTTCCGAAGCAATCACTTTGCCGTCTTCTTCCGCCAATTTCAGATCTACTCTACAACAGATGACAGCACCAAATATCTTTTCAATCTCAAGCAGCCACGCCAAGTCTAACTCTGTTGATTTTCAATTCCTCTAACGAAAAACTCATCTTATTCCGAACAACAATAGAAACGCATCTACAAATTCTCCAAAGCATCTCAGCTATTTCTTCTTTACCAAAATGCACGTTGAATCTTGCTCGATAAATTCAGAATTTTATATCATGTGTTATCCTTTGAATTTTAGATCTTCTGCTAATATAAGTTTCAACGTATCACGAACTATTCTAATTCGATCAATTTGTTCTAAAATTTAATCTAATAATCCAGCTGTGAACTACTCTGATCGATAAATATTCGAAATGGTGGTGGTAGATGAAGATGGACATGATAGTAGAGAAAAATGGAAGAGCAGAATAAATTTCTATGGGTACTATCCATAATTGTAATTCCCATAATGAAATATTTTTTTCTGGTGTATAGTCATTAACTTCAGGATTTAATAGAGATTTTTAATTTGCATTTCATCGTTAAATTCACCCTGAAACGACTGTGTTCATTTGTGTACCTTGACTACAACCCTCTTTATCCTTCATCAGCCCTCTGAACTTCAACACTTTAGACCTGGAATCTTCTTTACACTTGCGGCAAAGGAAGCTAAAATCGATTACAGTTCCTCATCTTAATCTAGTTATTAAGAATCAACAATTACTACACAGGTACTCTATTGTATACTAGTATAGTTTCACTATAACTATTTTATTACCGTGTAGTGGGATAATAATGAAACATATTATTGCATGAACGTCCACGTATAATAGTCTATTAGTCTAACTAAGCTAAAGAGATTTCAAGATGATTTTCACTAAAATCACAGTGGCTACTTAACAGTCAAAACTGAGGAAAGTTTAGGATGTCAACCATTAAAAAGCCATTAGGGGAGACATTGACATTAACTAGGCTCGCATCTTCAATATCTAACAGCGATGACGTAAGTTGGCTTGAACGACAAGGCCTAATGATGAAGGTAGCTCAACATTTTTCCCCCTTGAAAAGAATAAATACTACACAAGATCAGTGCAAAACCCCTTTTAACCCTTTCACTACGGCGGATGTCGCTGCAAAGTCTCTCCTAAAGGGTAAAACGAAGCACCATGTCAATGGTGTCAATTCGGGGGCAAGTCTTTTGAAAAAAAAAAAGGAAAAGAAAGAGAAAAATCGATAATTGCAATTCTTTGCGAAGAGAGAGAGCACTTGTCTGAATTTTTGGTTCAATTTTTCTAGCCAGTGACCATAGTCATCCGTAGTAGCCAAAGGGATAAAGATTCCCAAGAGTATAGTTACATCTGAATTTCAAATAAAACCAGCAGCTATCATCTGAACAAATCAATCTATCAGACACGAGTCGAATTACGCTGCCAACTAGCCTGAAGAAATATAAATAAATATAAAGCAGTGTCAAGGTGCTTGGTAATCCTCTCACGTGATCCACGCAGCCATTTATCATCCGAAACAGTCATCGCATGCAACAAGTCGAATCTCGTGCATGACAAAGAACGTCCAAAAGCACCTGAGCTTTTATCTCGACGCAATGACAAACAACCGGAACAATCTTGCGAAAACAAGTGCGCTATAACTCGCAAGTCACACAGCGACGCAGAGGCTCAACTCCGGGAGCCAGAGTTAATCCAATCAGCGAAAGTTGAAAATCAGAGGAAATACAAGAGCTCCCCTGTACACGTCGTGGACCCAACACGTGTTCCACAGTTGCCTCTTCAGGTATTCGCACCCTGAATATGGATTCGTGCAACGTGCATGGAAGGTGTCCAACAGCCTTTATTGCATTAACGTCGATTGTAGACACGGGGACGAAATTAGAACGGTGGCTCGGTTCCGCTTGTCCTCGGCTCGCTAACCAGCGAGGCGAGGCGAGGCATTAACGGCCGCGTCGACGTTCAATTTTCCGAAAATACAATCGATTAGGTCGCGACAGGGACGCGGGCTCAATGCATCAACGAGGTTAGCAGCCGTGACAGCGTCCACGCGCACGGAGACACAGCTCAATTCCGTGATAGGAAGTCGAACGTTAATAATAGCGCTCGTTAATATTCGATCGTCGGCAGCGCCGGTTACACGCGTCCTGTCTGCCGCTAATCGTGAGCCCATTATCTCGGTAGCCCGAAGCCTCAGCGACGCGTCTCCTTCTGGTTCCCGCCAACCGCCTCTCATTCCGCCTCCACTACTCCCCATCAGCATCGAGAGAAGCAAAGAGGATCGTTTAGCCTGTTCATTCCGCTTAAGATGTATTTAACGACGACAGAGAGGGACTTGGTCAGAAATCTCCACTGTCCAGGGTTAGGTTATTTGGGATCAAGGACCAGTTAGCCTCGGATTGTTAGAACAAGATTATTTTCGGACGGAGAGTCAGGTGTAGAAGCAAGTGAAATATCCGTTTGAGTCCCTGAGGCTTTTGGAAGAACACGGTCGAAAAATCCCAATCATCGGAAAAGTTGAGCGTGCCATTTCGACGGTCAGTGACAGTACTGTCAGTTGTCCATAGCGCTCGAAATGTACTGGGATTTTTCGACACAAAATCTGAAAAGCGCTATCGTGCTGCTTGGGACTCGAACGGATATAGACCATGCGTGTATTTGAGTGGAACTAGTCGACGAGGCTACGGAAATATACATGGCGCCTGTATTTGCTTAGAGCTGAGCAGAGTCTGGAGAATCTCGACATTCCTATGATGGTTCTTGGTTGTCAGTTCTTACACTACGTTCAACGTGATCGATGCTGTGCTCGCAGATAAATCACTGTTCAGGAACGTTTTGCACCGGCCCCTGAGAAGGGTGCTCCTAGGTGACGCATACACAGCCAGGTGGGCATTAACCACTTGCGCTACCAATAAACTCACAGACGCGTGTGCCAGGACGGTCCAGTGTTTCTGTGACAATTGCCTGACCACGTATATACCACGTTGTTAGCGATTCTGCGATAAAAGCATTACGACGTGCGTGGCACGTCTTCCCAGCGCAATGTTCCAGACCTAGTCCCTACTGTATAGGGATCCGAATATTATCTTTAGACACTGTTTTGATCATGCACCGTTGTTTGTATTTCCTGCCAATTTTCGTTGAACGGGCTATGGGTAGCTCAGATTCTGATTTTCCTTTGCTTCGCCTAGGTGTTTACCCAGTTATTTATGCTCGCATGTGTCTTTTCTATTCTTCTATTTATCTATTTCTTTTGCTTCGTGTGGTCATCTGTAATATGCATTTGGTCCAATTAGGGCTACTTGTAATTTTATAAACGCTTGGGTTTTATACTCTTATGACGTAACGTAACAGTATCTGTCAATGAAACTGGTATGGTGAAAATTATAGTTGGGAGAAATAGAACGAAAATTTAAATCAATGTTCAGCCTATCGATACCTATCATTATTCATACCTATGAGTTCGCAACAGCATTCTCGTGAACAATTCAAGTGAATAAGACTTATTTACACTTTGATTGACTTTTCGAACCGCGTATTAAAAAACTCAGAATGAGTATGACGTAATGTTATAAAGTATAATTCCATTTGTTTCGCGGTCGCGTGAGTATGCACCGCGTAACATTTCATCACTGATACTATCTCGCTTGCAAACTGTGTTAATTATAAAAGTTTAAAATTCGATTAAACGCGAAACGGGATTTCATATTTTACAAACACCACCGACGCGAAGAAACACACGTTGTGTATCTTTAATTTATTCGACGTTTAATTAAAGGTTTTCATAACGGCCATTACTTTTAATTTAAAAAATATTTCATTGATATCCGAAGTTTTCACATTAAGAAATATACTAATCGAAATTATTATATTACACCTTATCATTCCCTGTACTAATTTATGTACAAAACTTGTGACGATAATGAACATTATAGTAATCGAAAATAATTATTTTCATTAAATTATTCGTCACTTTCTTAACCTCTATTATTATTTATAGTAATTTATATTAAAAAATATTATTAATTATACGTTATCTTTAATTATTATTTATTATATTATTATTTCCAAAATTTACGATAAAATAACTCATTGTAAGAGAAAGCGATCCACCATTTGAAAATTCCTACTTGTCATATTTCAATACCACAAGTTTCCTTTCGATTTGCAACTCGTATCCCGAAATTTTTGCGACGCTTTTCCATTTCGGTTATTAAGTATAACTTCAGTTTCTAATGGACCCTTCAACGAAATATAATAGCTTATGTAAAACAAAGCGAATCGTGAATATGAAAGTTTCTCATAACGACGCGACGTCACTTAATTTACCCTTGCTTTCCAACCCCCTCTCCTTTAATTTCTCGACTAATTACTTTTTACTGTCCGATATTATTATGCCGAGCTTCACGTGGTCCGAAACGATCCAATAATGGTAATCTACCGTATATTCGCGGTCCGGAATTATCTTTGGCATCGTTTTTAACCGTTTCCTTTCATGCACTAAATTAATCGATTTCAACGGACCCTTTTAAAATCCGATTTTATTCCAATAAAGATAATACCATTCTCAGAGAGGAGAATCTTTTTGTTCCAGGGGTACAGGAGGTAGAAATTTTATTTAAGCCATTCGATAAAGCCAATAATAAGTATTCCTATTACTTGCCGAAGAATTTATCAGTTTAAATATTATATATTCCCAAATGCAAGATACGATTTTATATTTTACAACCGTGTACATATACGTGTATTTAATGTACTATATAGTACCGTGTATAATACTGGTCTAGGAGTATATGATATCATAATAGCGACGTTCATGAGAGTGTACAGTACGAAGAAAATTCTGTATTGATCCCCTAAATATTCGGACAATCGATGCAAGCTCTTCATTGTTCACTATATAATAATTATGCTGGACCATGCAGAAAATTTTCCCTCACTTTTTCATGCAGATCATTCTATAAATATTCCACCGATGATAAATCACTCGAATTACCATTTACCATTACCAAGTTTCTTCCCCTAACAGAATATTTAAAAATCACGAAACTTCTGAATTTTCTCTGAACTATATGACCTATAATTTCCATCTTTAATATACCATACCATTGCATATATGTATTAAAAAATGCACCAGTCGGTGATACGTTTATCAAAAGCTGCAAAAAGATCATTTGGAAAATTGCAACCCGAGGAATGATTAAAAAATCGCAAAGGAAAGGATTCAATTATTCAACATCTCGCAGTTGTATTTTCCATTAGCAGTAAGATATTACTTCTCATCCCTCGTCGCCGTGTCTCAGCGTATTTTCGTACACTATAACCCCATCTTTGTGATCATCTCGAAGCATGCCTGTTTCATTTATGGCGTCTCGTGTTTGTATCCTCGTGTTATTAATATTTTCCACTGGAATCGCGGTTATTCCCTCTTAAAACCACATTTGTTCTACTTTAACCATCGCAGGTAAAAGAGATACGACGTCGCTGCCAGCCACACGGCTCCATTTAAATCTCTCCTCTCAGACGAATGGAATTCGTGTAGCACGTATGATCGTTTCTCGTATTCCATTATTTCGAATTACCATATTGGACCCATTACCGTATATTTATTATGCGCCCCTGTATCGAATGCTTATTGCCAATCTTGAAATATCGTTCGGTGCTAGACTCCGTTGGAAACTCGAGCTCTCATAGCCCCGGAGAGATATGCGTCCATGGAGACGAAGAGTCGAGCTGATGTTATGGAATAACGTTCTGCTAATGGTTCGATTTGTTCATTTTCTATTTGAATTAAATTCCATTCGAGCTGACGGTTTGGAAGATTGCATATGTTTGGAGATATGTTCTTTTGGGACACGTGATTTTAAGGTCGATATCTATGTATCAGGTTTGCGATTGAGTTTGAGTGGAACGCGAAGTGGTGATGGGTTTGCGATGGAGCATTAGAGGAACATTTTGGCTGACAATGAGCGATGGAAACTTGAAAAAAAAGAAGGAAATTTCATTTCGGATTTAGACGCGTTCTACGTGATGATTGATTTTATATTTCTCTCGTACGATTGGCGAAACAAAGATAACGATTTGCGAATTTTTCTGTACTGTTTATTCTTTTTGAATTAATTTCTCGCGCTGCGATTTAGTTAGGAAAAATTGTGGATCGAGGAAGCATTTAATTTTAATTAGCACCTTGGTTCAGAATAAAATTGTAGAAGCTTTTTAGGATTTATGCAAGTTTTGCGCATATTAAAACATGCCGAGTATAATTTCACTCGCGTGATGAGTGTAGCTTGTTTTCGTGTGGTTTGCTATGAAAAAGCTGCGAGCTAGAGTCGTCATTGTAGAACAAGAGGTTGAAAATAGCATGAATAACATCGTATGCACTAATGAACAATAAAATTTTTCCTTTTTTAATATGAAACATACTTTTAATTTTATTTTATTTTATGTATCTTATAAAATATATGCAGAAATTCGCAAATAAATTATAAAATACGTAGAAAAATTCGCAAATGATATTTTCGTGTATTAACTTTAGTCAGCGAACAAGGAAAAATGGAGAAATAACGATTCGTGCCTAAAGACAGTGTACTTAAAACGAATGGTGTCACGATGAGTTCTTGATTATTAATTCGTATAGCCCTTATATAATCCTGATAATTATATGTTCTATAATTGGGTATTAATATAAGCGTATTATAACTTGAATTAAAACGAGAATCGATTTGGAGACAATCAAGAAATCGGAATCACGAAAGAGAATGAATTAATAATCGAAGAGGAAAGAGGGATATCAAGAAGAATTTCAACAAGGAATTAAAGTCGGAAGTCAGTCACTGAATTAACATGCAAATAAATAGTAGAACGGATTAAATGGTACAAGTAATAAAACTATAAATCGAACCGAGAGTAACAACATTGAAACTATTGAAAATAAATCATAACAAGAGATGGAAAGATAGGAAGAAAAATATAATAATATTATATTTAAAAACTAATTAAAATAATATTACACCTGGAAACTAATTTTATCGTGTCACTGTAAATGTCACTTGTAAATTTTCGAGACAAGAGATCTGTGAAACGGAAAATAATCCTGGAATTCTTTTAATTTATCTTCTACTTATCTTTATCCTCTAATTGAATTAATTTGATTAATAAATAAGTCTTTAATAACGAAAAAGTATTCGCGCATGAATAACATAACAGGCAAGAAAGGAAGATAAATAAATAATAAGAAACTTCGTAACGATTATTCCACCGAGAAAAAGGAACAATTTTCTGTTAACAAATTTTTCTCTTTCACGTACTTTCTCCGAGGTGGCCATTTAACTTGTTTTTCGACATGCCATACATCGTACGCGAAGTATTTATCACTCTTTTTATTCGACATTCGAGTTTTCAAAAATATGCAAACAACCCCACGAGGACCGATGATTTCATCTGTTTAACTTCGCCAATATTAACAATATATTTACCAGCAACATAAGCTACTGTTTACCTACCGTAGTTATATTTTTCGATCCTTTCCTCACGATATCCGCCATTTCATCCCCTAGCCTCATCCATCGCAACATTAATTACGAGTCCCGTGCGTCTGAGTCACGACAGCACGTGAATTACACGTACAGCAACGACGAACGTTCCCACGAACGCAAAAGAAATATTGCTGAATCGAGAGACGGAAAGCACGAAAGCGCCAGGCTTTTAACAATGGAACGGACAGCTACTGTATTCTAACAGAATTCTATCGTTTCGTCAGGTTCCTTGAACGCGTATATTCTGATATCTTCATTGGCCGATAAAGTATTTATCAACGTTATCGTGAAATCAGAATTCTTTATAAATCGAGAATTACGAATTATTCGATACGAGCAAATGTACATACGAGTACGTTAAATTAAATAGATAAATATGAATGGAATGAATTTTAAATAATAAGCAAATTTTCGGCCGGAAGAGTGCGATTAAATGTGTACGACTAACCAACATTGAAATAATCTTGTCTGTATTATAGTCCCTCGAGAAATACTTGAATAATTCGATAATAATTTGTTTCCAGAAGATTTTAGAATTGTATTTGTATTTATCTTGTAAATACTGAAATCACTGAATCACTGAAAGCACTGAAATGTTTACTACCCTTGTTATAACGTCGAATCTTTAATAAACGAAAGTGAAGAACAAATATTGGAATATATTATAAATTTTATAAATTAATAAGACACCACATGTGTCTCTAATTATCGTCTGGAACAATTTCAACATAAACATTGAGTCATGTCCGAATATATTACAAATTTGACCAATTAATTACAGTTCTGTAAACTATCTGTGGAGGGTCCTCCCCCACTGTTGTTGTGGTCGCCTGGTCAGCAGGTAGCCTCGATGTGGCAGTGGTGCTAGAAGGGATGAAAGGAATAGGAAGGGATGCGTTTCGTCCTGAGATCATCTGTAAGGCTACCTAGCAGGCCATGCCTTAGATATTATTGGAATAAATTATTATTGGGATATTATTGGAATGTTGGGAAATTTCTATACGTAGAAAACAGAGGACTTTACCAAGGACTTGGAAGAAAGTCCTCGAATGTCCTACTAACGAGGGTGAGAATAATACCGCCATATATATAGACAAAAATCGTAGGAATATCACAAATTTCCATATTCGATTGGAGACGATCAGTTATTTCCTTCGAATCCGAAGGAAATTGTGGTTCTTGAAGAGGACTTGCAGTGGACTGTCCGAGAGTTGATTTGTTCGTGTGTTTGCTTTCTGAGAGTGGTCTTGCGAGAACGGGTTACAAAGTTTGGAATTCCCAAGAACTCCTCGTGAGTTAAGTATTTTTCTATTGGTCAATTTAAACGACGGTAGTTGCCGATTCCAAGATAAAAGAGTAATAAACAATTTGTCTAGGAAGTGAGATGAATTATTGCCTCTAACTTCGGGTATTCATCAGCACATATGATAGTCAAGCTAATCGGCGTTCCCTCATGCTTTATCCGAGGTCAAGGTTCGCCAATACGGTACCATCTCGTGTAAATTATTTCTGCCAACGAAACGTCGCGTCACGGTTCAACACCGACACGCTAAAAAATTTCAGCGAATCTCTGCCATCGAGATCCTAACACCCGAGACGCCATCTCATCCCCATATCTCCGTAGCCTCGGAACAAAAGACAGCACCACGGATACAAACAGGGCAAATATAGTCTCGTTTCATGCAGCTCTCGTGATAGCCGGTTGCGTGAAAACGCTGCTAATATTCGAACAATGGGATCAAGAAACCTTTCTCGTCTTCCGGGGAATCGTCATGCGAGGTGGCTGAATGCAGGTAGCCACGTGTCACTAATTCGCGAAGAATGAAGGTTCACACGCTTCCAATCCCAAGAGGGCTGACACGGAGAAGAAAAGGGTCGTCTTCCTGGCCGAATGGATCCCGTTTCACGGCAGGGGAAGGAGAATTTTCATTGCCGCGATGATTCTGAAAGATTTTCGCGTACGCCTCGGCGAAGGGCCCGCGACTCTTATTGTCAGATATCTCGAAATCACCGGGATAACAAAGACCTGCCATGCTTCTCTTTTTGAATAAAGCTGCGTCGGTATGCTCGGAAAAATTCAGCGAAAATAAATCTCCTCGTTGTTCCGGATAAGGTTTGTAAACGAGAAATTGAAATTTCCAAACGGAATATTAAAACTCGCGTAGAGAGCTGCCTGTGATCCGACGATTCGAGCTTTCATGAGCTTTCGTTTCCGGTTTGCCACTCTCGGTAAACGGTGGTAAATCGGCGCGTTTTTAATTCGAGCTTCATCGATCCGGAAGTCTGTTTCCGGGCTATGAAAGACGTGATTGATGGTGGAGTGTTCGTTGATGTGTATATTTGCGGGATGAGTGTGTCATTGCTTCATTTATATTCCTTTTTTTTTTTTTTTTAATTATTTTACACGCGCATTTAAATGCAAAGAACGACTCGAACCATAGTAATCATCTAGAGCATAGATTCTGAGTTAGACTCATCACAGTTTAAAGAAATTAAATGTACCATGGTAAGGAAAAATTTGACATGTTACGATTTTAGGATAATTCTAATTTATTCGTTAATTGGATCACGAAAATGTAGAAATTACGTATTTATTGGAAAAAAGGAATTTATGTTCTGAAAAAATTACGCAATTTCACGAAGTATCTTGAAAGTGAAGAAATGTAACATATAGTATTTTTCCTTAGAAACACAGAAATTTAATACTTTTTTAATCGATCAGTTCTCTGGCAGAGGGACCTATATTGTACTTTGAGATACTTGAAATTAAAACATTTTTTCGTTTGTAGGAAACTATACCTATATTTGCATAAGTGACAGACAAAAGGTACCCGTTTTTCCAAGAGCTCTCTGATTTATGATAGTTTTCGTTCTCAAAAATCTTAAAATCGTTGTATTTATATAATAAAGAATAACGACATACAAATTTGCATAGGAATTACCATGAAGGCTCGTAAATCGACACCGAAATATATTAAAAATTTAATCTCTAATAATTTACCGATATTTATCGATATAGACAAGAACATTGAATTATCGAAACAAAATATCCTAAAAATTTGAATCATATTTTTCGACATGCCATATGAACAAAATTCCCTATATTTCTCATATTCTCCGGGTCCCGAGAAACTGTGATTCCCTAACAAAACTATTGCCAATCTACGAGAAGACTATCGTACATTCGCGATTATCGTCAGTCGAGTACGTTTCTAAAATTGGAGAAGCTATTTCGAGAAGCTGGCTATATATTTCGAATACGTTTTCCGTGGTTAATCTCTCGCGACACATAGCTTTCGCGAAGAATTTACGTGGACCCACGTCCGGGTTGCAAAAGCAACGAGATGAACGCTCGTAAAACAAGTTCTGCCGCGAGATTCTCCTCAGTTCCGTCGAGATTCCTCGTAGATCGCCTCGAGTTTCCATCCTCGAGAACCACCCTCGTCCTGTCCCTACGTTCAACCGGTAAAGCTGCGTCGATCTCCGTGGTCGGATATTAAACGCCAAGGCAAATAAAATTGAATTCAACCCCGGAAAGGAAAGCTGCGCACTGGTATTCTTTTATTTGCGAATCTAAATTTTTGAAATTACTGTAAAACGCGTGGATATCAGAGTTGACTTTCAAGATTTTTTTTTTAATATTCCTCTTCCTTTCTCTCTTTCCTTCCCTCTCTATTTCTGAAGAAATTTTATTCCCTCGTTCTTCGAAATTGGAAGCAAGCAGGAATTTTTTCCTATGCATAGGGTGGTTCTATAGAAAAATTGTAATTCTACGGAAGGGTTAAAAATGATTCGCGAGATTAAATATGGTGGTGGAAGTAACACGATTGGAAGCAATGTAATATTGATTTAAGACTATAACAAATTGATCGTAAGAGATAGTAATCGAAACAGAATATACCTGACAGTTGATGAAACCCGACGACTTAAAGGATATAATTATATCATTTAGTCTATAATCGTTTACACTACGTCAAAATGAAATTATATTCCTAGCATCGTCGTGATTAATTTTTGTAATTTATAATATATTTAAGTTGCGAAATTTCAAATATTTTGGAACGAAATATATATCACTTGCATAATCACAGGTACACCTACACACTGCTATCGTTAAATAAATTTAATTCGTCATTCAACCCCGTGGAATTTCATTATTCAGTACTTAAGAACATCGACAATTTCGCATTTGCTGATAATTAAAATAACGAACGATACTAAATAAAAATATTGATTATTTTCATTCACGTCGTTATACGATATCATCAGAAACCTCTAACACGATATTTTATTTTATATTTTACCACATAATATATATTAGTATAATATTAAGTATAGTATAATATACCATATAATATACTAATACGCTACATATTACATATTTATCACAAGTTGCATTTGAGCATACTTTGCATCCACGAAAATCCAAGTTCTTTAATTTCCAGATTAAATATTATGATTAAATAAAAATATTGATTATTTTCATTTACGTTATTATACAATATCACCAGAAACCTCTAACACGATATCTTATTTTATATTTTACCATACATTATAATATATACATTAGTATAATATTAAGTATAGTATAATATATCATATAATATACTAATACGCTACATATTACATGTTTATCACAAGTTGCATTTGAGCATACTCTGCATCCAAGAAAGTCCAAGTTCTTTAATTTCCTGATTAAATATTCAAACATTTCCAAACCGATGGCTACCCAAGTACGGGTCATATCAAAATTTTTTCATATATTTCAGCTTACATAGACATACCAAGGACTGAAGATTATGAAAGCAACCCATTTCGACCATCATATTTTGATTAGCTCTTGAAACTCGCTACGCGAGTAGCATCCCAATAAAAGACTGGAGAAGACCGATGAAAATGAAAGCCGCGTCGCGATCCTCAAAGAGCGCCTTAATCTGATCGGAGTTAATGAAACGCGGGTGAGGGTTGTCGCTCGTGATGAATCTTATCTCCGACCACCGTTGGTCGCAACCCTTTTTGCAAATCAAGCAGCCGGGTTTCAGCGATGTGCCCAGTGGACGCGAGAGATCTTACTTCTACGAGCTTTACGAGCCCCTTTCGCGCCACCAGACACCTAAACCGCTGTCTCGTGTTTTACCTAATTGCTCCGCATCGAATTATCCACCCTATGTCGTCGAATTTCCCTGTCATCCGCTTCGACTTCTTTCTCGAGTGAGAGAAAAACGTACACGAGAATGAAACGGAATTGGTATGGTTCTGAGAAAATGCGAAGAGTATTCTGGGACATAGTTACAAGAGTGTAGATACATGGAAACGCTTGGGTCTTTGCACGAAAACGAATGACGATAAATGACAGCCTCGGTCCGAGCGCGTTTAGGCTAATATCCGTGAGTGCGTGTCGAAGGACGAAAATGATCGCGTGCAAGGACATCATATGGGAAGTCCATAGATGGCGTGTGCAAGAGGATCGACCGAGAGTATTTATGACATAGAAGGTTTAGGCGTGTTCTCGAGGGTTTAGGGTGCATGGCACTATGGGTGGCGAAGCACGTGGAAAATGACTGACTGGGGGATTCTGGGTAACGTAGCAAAACGAATCGAGTGAGGAAGGTTGAAAATTAAAATAAAAGGGAACAAATGGGTGAGGGTACATAGGGTGCGAGAGTAGCACGCGTGTGACAATTTTTGAGTGAGGCTTCTGAGTATTTCAAAACAGTGACATATTTTAGGTGAAATAAAGCTGTTATTGTTACTGGAGGAGGGTTATTACTTCCCGAATCTCTGAACCTTTATCCACGGAGGATTTAATAAAGGATAATCCCTATACAGATATTTTTCTGACGAAGAATCATCGGCACTTCGATTGTTGCTTAATTAACACGTTCAGTGACAGCATATTGCTTAAAATATATTTCCACTACAGGAATGAGACATTATACGAAATGCAGTATAGAAAATATATACAGTAATTATTAATTGCATGCAATGGTTGACTTTTTTAAAGCAAGGGAAGCATGAAAATGGCTCATTCGGGCAAAACGAGAAACAAACGATGTTACCTCTGTATATTTACCCACTGCCTCTTTTGTTAAATATTCCATTTCCCTCGTTTTTACTTAACAAATTCGAACACAACAGGTTCTTTTTACTAATTGAAAATTTTCCACTGACTGAGTTTTACAGTCGAACTGTGAAATGAATGGTACACGATGTGATAACCACCCCAAACAAGCTAATTACTTATGAGTCGATGATCTAGTGACACATTGCGTGATAATATATGAATTTTTATCCAAAACAACAAATGGCCTGGAGATGATGTCGAGCAAAAATTGACATTTGTAACTTATGGTAAAATAGGAAATCGCGTTTTATTGAAATTAAGTAAAATTATTACTTTCCAACCATTAGCCACGTCGTCGAGATAACGACATAACGACCAGCAGGAAAAATCGCTTACAGGGCCTCGAAGCTCGCATCTACCTCATCCTCTACCCCTGGCTCTATCCTCTTAACTCTATCCCGTACCCTCTTCCTTCCTCGTCCAATTCGGATTACCGGTGTTCCAGCCACCCTTTCAACCGTCACCAGCTAATTATCGACCCGATCAAGCGGCGCCAACGTCGCGTCTGCCATTCAGCCACCTCGACGTCGCGACGATCCACTGCGTCACGCGGCTGTCTCGACCCTGGTGATACGTTCTGCGAACGAGCGGGACGAAATCCAGGAACCAGCGACACGAACCAAAGTCGAAATGGAGGAACGATAGGTCGTCGATGCGGAATCGGTATTATTAAAACCTTTAATTACCGATGCGCCATCGAAAGTCAGTCGACGCGATTTAACCGTGCGACTGTCAAAGAGACGGAAGCACGAAAGGCGAATATAGGTGGCGCAAAGAGGAACGAGAGGCGAGAGGATGGCTGATAAAAAGTGAACGATATGGGGGGACAAAATTGCTGGGGAAAAGTCGGTGGTAGACGAGAAACGACAGGACGAGAAATTAGCGTAAATTACCGGGAATTATTGCGTAATGGAATTTGTTTTGGTCGTGCAGCCGCGAACCGGTGGGCTGAGGTGCAACCTGACAGTCCAATCGTTCCGGTTCACCGGTTGCTCATCAGGCACTTTTTACGCGTGCGTTTGCAATTCCGCCGATCGGACGGAACGAGTCAGGCCAAGGGAAACCAGGCTTGACAGAGAAGCCGGGAATGGTTTTGCGGAGGGATGCAGAGGGTGGAAGTGAGAGAAAGCGAGAGGGAGTGATCGGGGGTAGGGGGAAAAATTGCAAACCGCGCGTGCGGTTCGTTTAACGCGCAAACGAGGGAGTCATATCAGTGGAAAACAAGCTCTTCCCGGTCGACGACTCGGCACGTGATAACTATCGATGCCGGTTCCAGTCTATTGTAACCTCAAACGCGAAGGGTGAGAGAGCCGGGAATCCGCAAATTCATACATAACTTGCCCCGATACAGGATGTATTCTGTGTGGTCGCACCCGCTCGAAACGTTTCCTGCACGGTTTTGCGGCCGATGAAAATATCGAGTTATCTGGTAAGTAACGCCGAATGGATGGGAATGTCTCGCTGCACGCGAATTTTTTTCCACCTTTTTCGCCAACCTATTTCTTTTCCATGAATATTTTCCTTTCTTTCTTTTCTCCTTCGGGGGAAGAATTAGAGAGAACGATATGAGGAAATATCATGTTTAAAATCATGATCAATCAGGAGGATATAATAAGAGACAGCCTGGAAAAATTCGAATTCGTTGATAAATTTTTTGGAATAGATAGGAAAAGGAGGAATAATAATTAATAAATATTTTTCTAAAGTCGCGTCAGAATATTTCAATATCCGAATGACATAAATGTGACGTAAATGACTAGTTCGTGAAGCAGGGCTACGAGAGAAAAAGAAAGTAGAAAAGGAACGGTAGGAAAACAAGATCTGAAGAGTGATCATCTCTCTGAATCATCAGTGAAGGATATTTTTAGGGGTTAAGAGTGAAAGCGGAACGAATGAAAGGGTAGTCTTAATTCTAAGCGATTATACGAAGCAAACTTTTCTTCATCACCAACCAATCTGTATACATAATAGAATACTAGCCTTAAACTGTATATTTTAATATATACTATATAATATATAACTGTATACTTTATATTTTAAATATACATTATCGTTATTAAATTGAAAACTGTGCCGTGTGTGTCAGTTTCCAATTTCTCCCTTATTTCTCACCCTTATGTCATTTTACATCCTATTCAGCTGCTAAGCTATGAGTCATTGGCGTGCAAAGTTCACTTTTAACACTATCGGTGTTTGCTCTAATAGAATAATAGGACAAATCGATATTAGGTAACTTACTCAGAAGGACAACCCTATATTAGGTAATATTTTACTATCTAATAGTTTGAATGCAACATTAGTTTTGGAGTTTAATGTTACCTAGAACTTCAGCGTATCTGAGTCGAGGGACTCCTATCTTTCTATCACCGAGTTCGTGGGATCCGGTGCAGGGCCCCTAGGATCGAGGAACCTCGATTTCCTCAAAACTGGAAGCGAGGATTTGTAGTTCTGGAATCACCAAAATAATGCAAGTTCGGTTTAACGATCACAGGATTCAATATTACATCGTGTAGGTCGAAGAGGCGAGACGAACGAGTGTTCTGAACTGGTTTACAAAATTCGCATGTAAAAGATTCTATGTATTTGTGATTTTCGTTATTCGCTTCATAATATATCTCTACGTCATTCGGAGTCCCCTAATTCTGGAATTATCCAATTTTAATTCGTCAATCCTGTTTCCAATGAACTTTGAAATTTATGAATTCTTCAAATGTCAGACTCTGAGAATTCCAGGATTATTGGGGTTACGGGTTTTAATAGTAAAATAACTACGATGTATATATAATTATAATGAGAGAGCAGAGAGGCACGTCTAATCTTCGGAGTTACAGTCGTAATAAAAAATGATAAAGTATTCAGAATTATGGAAAATTCAAATTAGAGTTATACGACAAACACGGCCTCTGGGACGGAACAATTCACATTAGCAATCTATAATACTACTCGTTCAGGACTGCTTTACACTCCTAATGTGACGAACAGCCTAAGAAGGTCGACGAGGAAACCGAAACTCGTAGCTTCTAGGTACACTTCGCTTTGCATGGATCAGAAAAATAATCAGAGCTCATGCAAGATCCGCATATTCCAGAAACCCGTAGACCTTCAAAGAAATAACTCCCCTACTCAAGTGTCACGGGACAATTACCGCGATGTAAGGAGAACGACGTTCGGCCAAGTCTCGAATAGAGACTAACGTGGATAACTACGTCTAGTTATGGAAGGTCTCGCAAAGGTATAAAACGGTGGAGTTGTACTGTGCACAATACTCTTTATCCGTGTTCAGGTATGAATATATATATGCGGGACTGTATGTTAGGGAAGGGATATGTTTTGGAGAAATATTGGTTGACTCAGGATTGGCTATCAATGGACTTTGGTTTGTTTCGAACGACTTGTCTCAGGTTTGGGGTCTGTATATAACGACGTAATAGGAAAAGGTGTGAAGAGATGGCAAGAGGCACTCATTTGCTCAGGGTTGACTCCTGAGTCATTAGTGCATTTCGGACGTTAACTAAGGACGATAAAATCGGCTTCACAATAACGTACCTCCTTCACAATTATAAAGTGATGCTGATCAATAATTCCGAAGCCAAAATTCTAAGATCCTACGTAAACGAAGCAATGGCTTGGTACTGTGCACTACGACTTGAGTTGATTATGATATCTCTAGAAATGGTCCGATCTTCAAACTTGGTACCGCAGTTTGCAAAGCTCTTCTTCCTCAAATCCGTCGCGCTAAGTCGGTGTGCATATGTGGAACTGTATATTAGGGAAGGCGTATGTCTTGGAGAAATATTGGTTGACTGAGGATTGGCTATCGATGGACTTTGGTTTGTTTCGAACGACTTGTGTCAGGTTTGCGGTTTGTATATAACGACGTAATAGGAAAAGGCGTGAAAAGATGACAAGATGCACTCGTTGACTCGGGGTTGACTCCTGAGTCATTAGTGCATTTTGGACGTTGATTATGGACGATAAGGTCGGCTTCGTACAAGCATCACTGCTCGCAGACCTACATCTCGAATCCTCTCATGAACGATAAACTCGTACACTGCAAACCGAGCCTATTTTCACCGTTTCATGCTGTTTGTGTCCACCTGGAAACAGCATGCAACTCCAGGCTGTACATATCCGTAGCGCTTATGTCCTCCACTCTCCACCCTCTGCGTTCCAGCATCTCCATTGGTCGAAGCTCACGTTCGTTAGTCGATTTTCTCAGAAGGTACTGGTGGGATTACGTAGTTAGAGTTTCCCAATTAGGTCGCCTGGTTTCGCGTTGCCGTGAACATTACCGTCGCGACAGGGAACCGGTGATTCGCGAGCTGGCCAGTCCTGTAGGCGGAAACGCAAAATGGATCGCGTCCATTGGAATACTCCATCGGTGCAATACTCTTGACTCCCGACGCGCGCGTTCCGCTCGCGGTGTGTTGAGGTTTGGGTGAGAGAGTTGTTTCCCGTATCGCTTTGTGTGCTGACTCGGCACACGCGTAAATCGTTTGTAACTGTTAACACTTTTGCGGCTGCCCGCGGGGCCTTGTTACGCCGTTACACGGTTAAGCCAGTTAACGGATGGAAACTAATAGCGGCACGCAGCCCAGCATCGGAGTCGTTTGGAACTGTGAAATAATAATCAGAATGGATAGAAGCCTGGGACATCGTCAGCGACCACCATAGAACCTCCCTTGCCCGTTTCGCCTCTACACTCGGGACCTTTGTTTGTGGCCGATGGGTGTGTTGCGACAAATTCTGCCGGTAGCTCATAGCTTTGTAGAGTTTAGGCTGATTAATTGGATCCCGTTGTAATCTTGCGAAATTATTTCGCCGTTATTTCTTTGAGATTATTGCATCGCTGCGAGCAAGGAATTTAATTGCGATGGAAATAGATCGGTGCTTGATTTCGATTGGAGTTTTTGGTTTTGAAGAGATCCTTCGAGTCCAAGAATGTATAATAATTTACGTGTAGGGGATATTCCGAGTTTCAAGATCTATGCCATTCCTGTCTTATATGGGAATTGTAAATATATAAAATAGTTTTCTGACCAACGTACACGGGTTAAGCAATAATTGGTGAAACGATGGACTATTGGAATTATATAGTATAGGAATATAGGAATTATAGTATACTATATTTATTTTTTTTAATTATATAGAAACTCTATCCATCTATTCAGAAGTTTATCATACTCTTCAAGTTCCTTATCTATGCTTTGAATATGTAATTATACTCTTGAGAATTCTTCGAATAACCAGATTAATTTTTCGGCGACAACCGTATTTAGAAATATCCATTTCTTAACTCCTGATCTTCCAACTTGTTCCTTTAAAAGCTGGACCTCTTTTCCGAGCATACGTCCATGAACCATCTCCAATTTTCTTATGGTATCTACTACAGCTGGATGTATTACAAGATGGCTAAAGGAATATGATTTACGCGTATCCTTATACTTTGGTATATTACGAGAAAAATAGCGATATCTTGGATAGCCTGAATCAAATCCTAGTCCATATGACGTATAGGCAACATCAAAAGGATGACATCCAAGAAACAAGGAAGAACAAAGATCCTCCTTACCCAATGCAGAAAACGAGTGAAAAACAGAGATCTGTGACGTCAGGCCATCTCTTCTCTCAACTCCAGGTCGTTGAAGATTGCGCTCGTACCACGTCGGGGTCACCAGTGTGTGGGGGTCCCCCTCGCGGGGTTTGGTATTGTCTTAGTGTGATTCCTACGATGCTACCGGTTGGTATTCTCCTTGGTCGTTGTGCTATGACAGGTAGCAGGTAGAAGGACGCAAAGAAAAAGGCAGGGATGCGTTTCGTCCTGGGCCTGTCAGTGGACTCGTCGGTAAGGCTTTCTAGCAGGCCCTTAGACGGGGGATACTTAAATAGGAACTTGTATTTATGGGAGGTCGAGGATTCAGCGAGAATTTGCGAGAAAGTCCTTGATCGCTACAGATCCTCCTTACCCAGTGCAGAAAATGAGCGAGTAAAAATAAGCAGACTATCACGTGGACTTGATAAGACAAAGAAAGGCAGTCCATCGGTACGATCTTCTCTTACCCATACATTCATAGCCATGTATTCGTTTTTCTTTACCGACCATCATCCTCCTTCGTCCACTTCCTGTAAGACCTCCCTGAGCATCCGTAAGCACGCGCCAGCCAGCACTTCGTACTAATTTTCTCCGCAGAATTTAGATCTTCCTCTTCCTGGCTGTCGCCAGTTGGCCTTCGAAGAGGTCGCATTACCGTAATACAGCAGTAACGACCGTTAAAAACGGTGAACTTACCGCATCGTTTTCATTGTTCGGGAATCGGTGGTCGCGTTCCCTTGGCAGGAAACCGAGCATAGATTCCAGCAGAGCAGTCTGGCTCTGCCGGTCCCGTTTCTTCCTCGTGCTCTTTCATTTTTATCCCATCCACTATACCGCGCTGCCCTGCCTCCTTCTACCTTCTTCCTTTCGATTTTATACCCTTCCGTATCTCAGCGACGCTCGACGAACCATTCTGCGCGCGAATTCGCGAAAGTTAATGCCTCCTTCCGTACCCCGGCTCCTCCTCGCGAGTCTCGATTTATAACACCCACCCCTTCATCCGCCTCTTTCCTATGCTGGTTCAGGTTTCGACTACGGAAGCGATATTATACAAGAACAGCCGACGGGGCTGCGTTATTCCAAGTTGGACGAAAGTTAAACGGAACCGGTGGCTCGGTTCAGATCTCTCTAACAAACATTCGATCTCCGGCTGGTTACTCACTCGCCTACCTCCGCTAGCTACAGGGTAAAGGCGGAAAAACATTAATCCTTGGTTAATGCGAGAGTGGGCAGAATCCGGGTCGGCGGTTGGCCGAATTAAAAGTCACCTGGACCGGGACTTGAACCGACTCTAAATTTCCAGCGGGTAAGCCGGGACAGATCAACCCTTATTACGCTCGAGTTCCCCGGGCTATCTGGGATTCTTCTGCCTTTTCATCTGTCTCTTTCCCCTCTGTCGATGCCCCATTAGATTCCCTTTCTGGTTTACTTCTGTTCTTCCGGGCTTGTCCGAGACGGTGAGCTTTTGCAAATTTTTTTAATGGCACGATCGTCGAGCTGAGGATCGGGGAGAGTCTTGGTGGTTGTTTGAAGACGGGGATGGAGCGGGGTTAGGGTGTAGTCGAATTCGACGGAGATCGTGGTCCTTCGGGGAAGTTTCGTTAATCTTTATGGGGTTCTTGGGCTTTGGTATATCGGCGTGGTATGCGGTTATCTTGGTAACAAGGTTTTTTGATTAAATTCTTTTTCGCGATGTTTAATGAAGTAGAAAGTCTTCGGAAGCTGATAGATTTTATCGTATTTTATTATAATTAACATGTTGACTGCCATGATGGTCTTCAATGAGCGGTGTTTATCTTCTCAGTGGCGCCAGTGTCCGGCGATATTCATTTTTTAAATTTATATTTCTTTTATACCACCATTTTTTTAAAAATTTCAACAACGTAAATAAATAGAGAATTTTGAATAGAAGGCATTAATAATTTTCACTATTTTTTCTTTTTTTTTCTTGCCATATTGTTTGATAATTCATTTCTGTGTTGTAAGGATGATGTGAATTTTATCGTGCCCCCCTTGAGCTTTTTTAGATATGAATTAGATATTAAAAAGTTAACAAGTTATGGCTAGTTATTTGCTACGTCATTTGAAATAATTAGGATAATTAATATAATAACTATGCTAACTATTTATAATGAAAGATAATAATACTAATATTATTCGAATGTCTATGTCGTGGAAATATCGTGGAGAAAGCTCATATTGTCAAAGTACACTTCCCACAACGAGCATTAGTAATTAAATAGTAACAACTTGTTAGTGTGAAAAAGAATATACACGAAAGAGAATGTAATTTTCCGAGACACAATTCTGAATAATTCCGTGTCATTTCATACGTGGTTGTATAAGGTTTCTCGATTCGTACCAAGCACTAATTAAAAGAGGAAAATAACGAACCTCATTGTTGATTCAACAAACTGTGCTACATGCGTATGCTATGTATAACGATTTCGCGAAACCAGCAGATATACCGAAAATTTAATGATCTTGCGTACTAATATCGCCTTTTGTCAACAATTCTCTTTTATATTTTTCAAGACTCGTTACGTACCCTGGGATGTTTAATTTAATCCACCGTTTGATTTGATTTAACAATATTTAGTTGCTCTCAAAAGTAAAACTGTCATTCCCTTTATTTTCTATATTTATAAAGAAAAATGAAACAGAAACCTATTCTAATAATTAATTACCATTTCCTAGGATTCGATATTTTTTCAAGAATTTTCTAGTTGGAAACAACCTCACTACTCCCTATTCGTTTATCTTTAAAAAAAGAAAATGAGATATGAAAACCTAATTGAAAAATTGTATTTTATCCTACAAGTTGCAATATTTAAAAAACATTTCTTTATCGATAATAACGTTATCTTTTCTGTTCGGTTAATAAATTAAAAGGAAACGAAGGCAAAGCCGATTTTAAGAATTATTTTTCATCTTCCGGGTTGAAATATTCTTGAACTCCTCCCTTATTGAGAATTACGTTATTTTTTATTCAATTCGCAAGCAGTTCGGAAGGATTCCTTCGCTATGGAGCGAGAAATACTCGTTACAAAAGACTCGTTAGAAAAATAATATTCCATTCGCGATTTAATCAAGCGTATAATGAAAATGTCACCGGAGGTCTGAACGAGGTTTGCACTCTAAATTAATAAAGTGCAAACCATTTTGAAATGGGACGAAAATGTGAATAGCTCCGAGTCGTGCGAGCCGAGTTTACAAGTGTGTCCAAAGCGAAGAGTTCTGGATAAGATCCAAATTCTTCGTCCGAAAAATTCGCTGTAAGTTGCGCGAATGGGGAACACGTTGCAATTTTCCAGAAAGTTGATTGGTTTCCTTCTTAAGTGCTTTCGAATGGAATGCCAATGAATCGAACGACCTTTCGAACAGAATGAATTATCCGGAGAAATGATTTTACGAGGTAAAGGATCTGCTTGTAATATCGTCCGCTTTAGAGACGACTTGCCTTCGCGATATTTTTCAGCTAACTGAAAATTGAATAAATTCCGAGAATATTACGTGCGCCCTTATATTACAAATGTATTTCACAAATTCTAATATTCTTTGGATTTTTAAATAACAGTTTGAAATTCATCAAATTTGTTATTTATATTGTAATTTAATTTGATAAGTGTATAGGATATTTAATGACTCTATAATCGAGATTGTACGATTCGACAATTATCGATGCCTCTATAATATTTCTTAATAAAGATAGCAACGCATAGATTAAAATTATGCGACTAATTGCTTCGATCCTAGCAAAACTGTATTTCAAAAAATTAGAAGAAATTTATTTGCAAGCCAGTGTTTCGTATTGGTCAAAATATTATTTTGCGAGTATGCTAGCTCTTGGCAGATAACCTGTACCGAGACATAAAGCGACATAAATGTCGTAATTAAAACATTGAACTACATCAAAGACTACATTAAACATTTGTGTAATGTTTAATTTTACAAAGAAAAGGAAATTACTCTTCCAACTTGGCACTAAACTATGCTAAACTATTACTATACTAAAAAAGAAAAAAAGGGGTTTGTATCAGAAGAAAATGTAATTTTATCGCGATGCCATTAATAGTTTAATTAATTGTTCCGAATATGCTACTTAATTTACAAAGAAAATTATTAGAAAATTATTTAATTAAAATCGAATATATTAATATTTGACTGGTACTTTAAATAAGGAATTCTAGACACTATGACGAGAATTTTTGAAAAAATTTCGGGAAACAAGATTTTGCAATTTCCCTATCACAACACCGCAGGATTTCGAAAACCAAAAATTCAATAGACCTCGAATATTTTTTCAGCATCCATATTGTTTCAAGCCAATCGGCGTCAAATCAAATTAGGTTTTTCGCTTGTGCGATTCAGTTCCCGCCATCAACGATCACGCGTGACTGGTTGAAACACATCAGGTTGTAACCTCAAAAAAACCCATTAATCCCATAACGTTGTATGTACTTCTATACTACGTGAAAATAATTTAAAACCAGTTAATTTTTATTTCGACAAAATTGCAATTACTTTGTCGTTGAATTTATTAACGACGTGACTGAAATTTATGTAATAATTGTATTACGATTTTGGTAAGATTCCTTAATCCTAATCTTAACCTTTATATCTGTGTCGTATAATATGTAAATACATACAATATATACGTAAACTATACGTAAACCTATACATACGTTAGATATATGATATCAAGTACGCGAATAAATATTTTCGAAAGTAATTACATATTGGAATAATTTAATATTAATAATGCAATTAATAATAATAACATTATTACCTAATTATATTATTACTCATTTGTAGTAATACATATTGTAATTTACTCTAATTAATTGCCTCGCATATAATATACTAATAGAAATTGGTATAATATTGACATTAAACCTAGCAAGATATTCTGTTCAGCAAATTCACTGAAATTTAAACGGAGAAAAGTATTTATGACTGAAAAGGTTAATTTCTCTACATATAATTGGTAGGAATGTTATAACGAGACATCGACTGATGTGGACACACCCAAAGCCATACCAGATTCGTAGGCACACTTTAAATCTCAGACTATAAAAGCTGATAATAAATCGGTAACTTAAAATTCTTTTATATATACCTACACTATGCACCGTGTGAAAAATAACAAAATACGTACTTTTACAACCTATATTCCAAACTATATGCTATATGAAATTTTCAAAGTATATCGTTGACCGGGAAACTATTCCGAGACAGGAAACTTTTACACGAACAAAATATTTTACGTGCACGTACAATGAACAAATGATAAATAAGGAAAACTATAATCTACAAAAATCTACAATGTGCACAAAAAGTGCATACTAAGTAATTAGTATGATATTTATAGAAATACCTGTATAATAACTATACTTATATAAGTTAAATAATATAATACTTATGTACATACTACTATATGAGCCGTTCACTGCACAAATCGATTAACTCCACTTTTTGAAAAATCTGAAATATAAAAAGTTATGACTATACCTAGTGCTTTGACACTTAAATTTGAGATTTTTCAAAAAGTGGAGTTAATCGATTCGAACGGCTCATATAATACTATATAATACTTATGTACATAGCTAGATACGTTATTATCTATCTGTACATCATTTATATAACATTTACGTCCCTATTATTTACACAATATCTATATAACATTTTCCCAGACTAAACTATAATAATATTAAAACCGAAATCCATGACAACGATGAAAGAACTATGGGAAAACTATTACCAAACGCCAACTATAGATCCTCAAATACCTGCAGATACCTCGAATGAAGAATTTCTCGATCATCTGTATATAAATATAATACAAACGATAACATGAGGATGTAATTTAACCCTTTGCACTCAACGACTTTCTGGCTAGAGAAGAGTAGAAATTCAAAGATTCTCTACTATAAAACTGACGATATTTTTTTCAGCAATAAATAAAGAATTGTATAATAATAGAATTGTAGAATTATTTTATTTCGATACCTCGCACACTGTTACATTACATTAAATTTGATATATTAATTAACACTAGGTTTACGGACACTATCTGTATACCTATTCCTAAGGAAACCTGACAAATTGACAGATAAAGGAAACCACGTGCCTTTTTTTCACGATTAGTTTAATTTCAAAACAATTATATATTATATTAACAGTCTTAATATAAGTTAACCAAATCTGTTACCATCGTATAATTGGAGCAACCCTTTCGTCAAATTGACGGGTTTCGTAAATCTAGTGTTAATATCGATGTTCGAAATTTTATGAAACGGTGACTGAAACTCACCTCTCGAGTGCAAAGAGTTAATCTACACACTGTACAATCGGCCAACTAAACGTAAAACTATTAAGAATTCGTCAAACGTCAGAATAGTTCATCAACCCTATTCTCAAACACGCACCTCGCTTTTAAAATAGCTCGTTTGATCAATAGTAAGCGATCAGAGCCTTTCGGCGCATCGATAAAGCTCATTAATAGCCGATAGAATTTTTCACGGAACGAACCTTCGCACGATCACCGTACATTGAAACGTTATCGCTTGTAACTGTATAGAAAGCAGTTACTGCAACGATCCATCGGCACTAATTAACCGTCTATGCGTACGTTCTGTCGCTGGCTGTACCCATCTAGTCAACGTAGCAGCCAGGATAATCGTGGTTGCGGTGCAATCCCGATTTTGCATAAATCCCATTGGCGCGTCCTGAATTTCGTTTCTTCCGTCACCTAGGCGGGCAACTCTGTAAACTGGGGACAACGTGAAACGCCCAGATCAGGATCGAATTTCGATCGCAACGCGGCTCGTGGTCGGTATGAACGTCGGCCGCATATTTATTGGCCATTTGATGAGACAGTTGTCTGTCGCTAGTTTCGCCAACAAAATACCAAAAATATTCTCCGCGCGTGCAAATTCGGCTATCTGTGATTTCTTTCCATCTGTCGTTATAATTGGTCAGCTCTTCTGAATGTTTATACAAATTTTTGTCCGATGTCCTTTTTGCATTTTTTGGTTCTTCCAATGATTTTTGAAATTCATCTTTTCGTGTCCGAAATAGCATCACGATGAAACTGGAATACTGTATCGTTCGGAAATTAGAGTCTCGTGCTTGGAGCAAGGGTGATCAACCCCCTCGCTACTGGAGATGACTATGGTGTCATACGACGTACCGCTGTTGTTTCCTGAGACTGCTTAAAAGTTAGTAAAAGAGAGGAATTGCGAAATGATATTGTATTTTATAACCTTCTGATAATTCGCCAATTTCGTATCTAATTAAACGATTTAACGTGCTTTGTGTCAAATGCTTTGTATAGCTATTCTACGTGATTGGTTTTTCGATGGACACGATTCTAAGGAAAGGGATAATAGTATTTTCCGTTCCTTTTCCGAATATTTTGACTAAAAAATATTTTATTGTTCTGTAACGAAAGTAACTACAATGTAAAGTACAAAAGAAAGTGTGATCTAATTATTAATTTGGAAAGAAAAATTTCTAACCTTCTCCAATGATTTTTCAAAATTGTATTCTTTATTTTAAATAACGCCCCCATAATAATCGATGGACTATGCTGCTTTGTTTTCCTGCAGAATTCGAATAAGGGTGTTATATAAATTATTCTGTTATTTGCAGTAGACCTTTATCCCGTTTCAATCCGTGTTAATATTTGTACGAAGTAATCGCATTTTTGAGACCACTAACAATCTAATAAACCTTTCACACGTTGAAAATACGAACAACTGATGCTCCGTGCAACATTGTAACATGTCAGCTTGTTAACTGCGTTACTTGTTAAATAGCAACGCGAATAAATCGTCGTACCGATGAATGAGCAAGTGGAATTATTTAACGATGAACGAAACAAATACGCGATTGAAACGTGGCATATTTATTAATGATTTATTAACAATTTGTAGACATAATGCAATATCATTGATCGTCAGAATTCAAATAATTGAACGTGTCTGATATATTCTCGCGGAACGTGCAGTGACAATAAAACGATATTAATTTTTATGCATGTCCGATAATCATTTGCCATTTAACATTTACAAACAAGTTTCGAAGACGAGGATTTTAATAAAGGTGTTATTAAAATTCACGTATAAAATATCGAATTAAATCTTTTTAAATGACTTAAATTGTAATGCATGAACAGTGTCAATATTACAGAAAAATACGAATTCCGAAATGGGATAATCGTTCATCCGAATTTTACAAATCGAACAAGGTTTTAGTTGCAAATAAGGAGTTTAAAAAATTAGTTAGACCTACTAAAGAAAATAGTCAGATCTAAGCTACTTTTGTTTCTCTCTTATTTTCTTTATCGAGCTGTTCTTTATTACCATGTAATTAAAAGTATTGCATAAATATTGCATAAATATCTGAGAAGATCGTGTGTCGTGCTTGCGAAGTCCTGAAAAATACCTCACAATTGAGTGAAGTAGTAGAGAAGCCATAAGTCAGTGATTATGCAGTCGAAAAATCATGAAAGCACTGACAGAAGATTTCACGAGAGTCACTACAGGGTTGTGATAGTGCCATAATCTCAAAGAATATGCGTTTCTATATTTTAGATTGCTCACCCTAGATTTATCCTATGTAAACTCTATTTGCCTGGAAAACCGAGGGTATATGCTAGTAACTACCTGGACTTATGCTAATTTCTACTGTTGCTCTTCAGACTCGGAAAACTCACGCCAATAGTACTCGTGCTAATTAGTCAGAAGTTCCATCTCAGATTTTCAAATCCTACAATTCAGCTACACTTTTCACTCGACTTATCCACTTATCCCACTTCTGTCTCACGCAAACTGTACCTACGAAGATGTCTGAGAACATATCCAAGTGCCTTTCCGAAATTAGAGTAGTACCTATATACTATTCTAAGCTTATGCTCACGAACTGACATTTTAACGAATGTCAAGGAACGAAAAACAAAGGGGGACATCGTGCAAGTGTCAGTTTGACAGGAATACATCCCCTATAGCCTTAGATTCAAGTAAATTAGGTCAACTATATTTGGAACAATTAACTAGAGATTTTATTTATGACAGAAGTACATTTTCTCGATTTTCTTCAGGTCAACGAATCTTATAATCCAATCTTTATTAAAATAGAAAGAAAAAATTCTATTATAGGACACACGTGGTAAATTTTCAAAACCTATGCTCGTGAAGTGATATTTTGACGAATGTAAAGAAACGAAAAACAAAGAAAAGAGACAACAAAGGATATAAAAAAGAAGAAAAGGACCTTTTGCAAGTGTCAGTTTGACAGGAA
Organism: Eufriesea mexicana; assembly: GCF_001483705.2. Classification (NCBI taxonomy): domain Eukaryota; kingdom Metazoa; phylum Arthropoda; class Insecta; order Hymenoptera; family Apidae; genus Eufriesea; species Eufriesea mexicana. The sequence continues at coordinate 418,512 of NW_016909198.1, read as the reverse complement.
TACATCCCCTATAGCCTTAGATTCAAGTAACTTAGGTCAACTATATTTGGGACAATTAATTAGGGATTTTATTTATAATAGAAGTACATTTTCTCGATTTTCTTCGGGTCAACGAATCTTATAATCCAATCTTTATTAAAATAACCTTAGATTCAAGTAACTTGGGTCAACTATATGTGCAACAATTAACTAGAGATTTTATTTATGACAGAAGCACATTTTCTCGATTTTCTTTAGGTCAACGAATCTTATAATCCAATTTCCATGAGGACAGAAAAAAACAATTCTGTTATAGGATACGCTTGGTAAACTTGGTATTCAGTCCTCTCTACCTCTTTCCCATCACACATTCACGCGTGTCTAAATATTAAATACTCGACGGGAAGAACGTTTAATCTTGGCCGCACATAATACCACTTACTTTGATATCGTCGCGTCGCTCAAATTGGCGCATGTGCACACGCAGTTTGTTCACGACATAACAAGCGACTATACAACCTTCCAAACCGGAATTTCATTTCGCTTTAATTGAACGTAGCGTTGCGTTTCGGGCTACTGACAACCATACATAGAGTGTATACAGAAAAGTAGAGAAAATCTTTTTTCAATTCCATTACTAGGCATACAATCATCGATGAAGAAACTCTCCTTGGTCAGATCGATACGAAGAGATGCAAACTGATAATACGGTAGCTGATATGATCTACTCCTTCACTGTGAATTGTGCCTGTAATTATGAAAGTGGTCTAAGTCACTTATATTCCCTTCTGAAATATTAAAAGCTTCGGCCTTTAAATACGTCATAAATTATAAAATTAATTGCGATAAAGCTACAAACTCGATCTAACGATTCAATTCTTCACTGTTTTGTAGAAAATGAATATATTTTATCGTAATATAAACGAATGCAACGCGAAATAAATAACAAAATCGTTCCTCTTAAGTCGATGACTTAGACCACTTTCATAATTATAGGCACAATTAGGTTGGTAAGTAAGAGAAACACTGATGAGAACTTTTCGCAGTTGTTTTTTAATATACGTTATTCTGTTTAATATCCCTTCAATTGATTTTTAATATTTTAATTGCAAAACGTGCCGATATTTAGTTTCCAGCTTAATTACCTGCAAAATGAAATATCTTTTCATATCAATTTCAGACAAAATGAATTTCAGTACCCATTTATAATATAATTTAATATAAACGATTACAACAGAATAATAAACCGCAAACAGAACAATAATTAATAAGATTTAATTAGCCTGTAATCCAAAAACTATACGAAACCTAATCTATGTTATTAATACACATAAATAAAGTAGAAATTTTGACTAAAATAATTCCTACAGAGATTCGCAATATGTTTTAGTTCATATATTATTTACTATGAAAGAAATATCCTATTTCCTTTTTAATTTTTCATTCTCTTTTCTACAGATTATTAGAAATTATTCCGAAGAACAGAATCCCAATTCATTTTGGATATTTCAGTCTATAAAACTGCCATAGAAAACCATGTCAACTGATAAAATTAATAAGAAACGAAATTCATATTCAAGATTTTCGGAAAGAGAACAATTTTATTAGCAATTGAAGAATTGCAAAATTTATCTATACCCTGTACGAATTATTAGAGATTATTTCCTCAGACATAATTTTAACCTCTCGAATATTGTCACTACCCTAGCACACAGAGGTCTCTTTCGGCTCGTAAAGCTATCATTAAAAATCATCTCGGCTCGCGGAATTAATAACGAACGAAATCCATGTGCACGATCTACGAGAAGAGCAGCTTCTGACACAATGGTGCCACGGACTCTACAAATCTTGGAGTAGTACGTTCACGTGGAAATCGGTTTTTCCCGGCAACGTACTGCCGAGTTTAAGCCTTTGACACCCACTGGCTCGAGAGAAAATATCTTTCACGGTGTCTCGTGCAATAGAATATTGCGTTATGCCCAGCGGCAACCAATCACCAGGTATAACGAGGCTAACGCGTGATCGTGAAATGTGAACCAATTCGCTAAGGTGAAAGGACCGATTTTCATTACTGGGTCTCTTGCTGCCGATCGTGACGTCGAGAAAGAATATTGGAAGAAGTCAAAGGTGTTAGTCGTTGCACAAATTCTCCCTTTTGCCTCTCCTCTTTTACCTGCACGCGAAATTACTTATTTCCCGCTCTAACCAACTAAATATTACTTCCCAGCTTCTTAACAATTTTTTAATCCCTTCGTAATGAGTGTATAAAAGGATCTCTTGTGTGGCGAAAATTTATTTCTAGGAAAATATAATCGAAGTTTCAAATGCATTAAAATCCCTCTCGAAGGAGATTCATGTTTACCTGTGGTGATGTTCGCGGATGAATATTTTAAAATATGTACTTTTAATATTAATGTAAAACACGTTAATATCGATGTGCGAGTAAGCGGATTTCTGTCGTGTGTTTATTTAATTTTTAATATTTCTCACACTCGGATATTTATTTATCGATTTTATATTCCCAACCAGCAGGCTACAGTATCTCAAATATGTCTCATTAAGCTGATACTTCAAAGAAAACTTCGATCCTCTAAATATCTCTTGTCACGAGGTATATACTCTATGTAATTGCAATTTTTAAAGGCCTATGTCGAACGAGTAGCATAAATATATCTCAAGGCCTTGACATTTTACTTAAATAAACATCCAAGATATACATGCTCTTTTTCTATACCCAAGTGCCTCGTATACTGCAAATAATAAATGCTGCTATGGTTGAAAATTTTTGATTATTTCTAAATAATTTTACAATAATACTATTTCCCGAAAATAAAATTTCTAAATAATTTGACGATAATACTATTATCCCAGAATATTTTTATTACCAAAATACTTGGCCATAGCTGATAACCCGATAGCCCGATGAAACTCTAAAATATTCCCTTCACACACGATCGCGTCCGAGTATTTGCTCTAGAAATCGATCATTCTCCCTCGATAATACGCAACTTTCCGTGGAAAATCGGCGTGTCGCAGATTACCTGCACTATCGTCATGTAAGGGCTCGACCCGATCGATTGGACTCCATATACGAGGTCGCAAGTAATTTCCAATAGTCCATTTTGGCAAGGATAACCATGAATCGATGTGCTTGATAATCATTCAATCCATGCGAAATTGCCAGGCAATGATCACTAATCACCGACGTTTGGTGTCGCCTAACTCCGTAACCAGTTTCAACCTCCTTTACTCGTTACATCCCAGCCCTAATTAAACTTTAACTTGCAACAATTCCTTCTGCAATTAGAGCTTACTATCGTTATAAAAGTCGGAGCACGAAGACAGAAAAATTGAGACATCGGATTAAAGAGATAGTATCGTATCAAATCGAATCAAAGTACAGACGAAGATTAGGATAATATGAAGCAGGATTAGTAACACGAGGGAAAATGTTTAAAAGAATCGTGAATATTCGGAATAAATATTTAATTTTTCCCTTTTATCAGATTAGATTTCATATTTACATTTTGCGCTGAATTTTAATTTGTATTTGTAATCAAATTTCAAATTGTATTAAGCGAATTGTAATTAGGTAGTAGAATAATGAAATATTTATTTTAAATTATCACGTGTAACTAGTAAAATTGTAAAGGGAGTAGCGAATAAAATTTAATTTAAATCATTCTTTTTAGTTATATAGTTTTATATTACCAACATGTGCGATTGTATTTAAATAAATGAATTTATAAGCAGCTGGAAGTAAAATACGAAAATATGAAATCTAATGGAAAAGATTGCAATTTATGCAACGAAGACCCTTTCGCGAAATTATTTTCAAGAAATTCGACTGTCACATTCATTCACGTAAGTATAAAACTTTCACGTAAACTAGGTTCTCGTATCTGTGATCATTTCCAAGATAGTTTATCTGGCCTTAAAAGTTTCAGGCCTTAAATTCGAGTTCTTGCAAAAAAGGGAAACAAAAAAATTTGTTCTTTAATTTGACCCAGCAGGTGTTTGATTTACGGTTCCGGAAGAGTTCGGAGAGTAATTTTAACTTTCGCAACTCTCTTGCCTGCTAATGGAGAGTTTGTCAACGTTTTCGAAAAAGATTGACAAACTTCTTGCTTCTTTCATCAATTACGCGAAATGTGAAGTACAATATCTACTTACTCGATTCGACCACTTTTATTTCCTTCTTTTCCCATCGATTTCCTTCAGTTTCTCTCGGTAGTACCAATTACGAAATTCCTTAAATTCTACAAATCGACACGGTCCAAGTATTTCTCGTCTAATTTGCTTCCAATTTACCATTTCAATTTCTTCTGAATATAGTAATGGAAGATAGAAAAGTAAACAGAGTTTAATCATTCTTTTTCGTCAGTCTTCATCCCTCTAACTTTGTTAATTAATTTAAATCGATTGAAGTCGAGTAAATATAAATCGTGACTCGATTTTTCCATTCAGAATCGTGGAAATAATGCACACACGGTGCATTATGCAATCACAGATTGCAGCTAATAGAAGATAAAAGCCTAATTCACACTAATCCGAGTAAAAAATTTGATTCGAATAAATAGATGCAAGATTTGGAGTAACAGTGAAGTAGAAACAATTAATATGCTATACAGGCTTTTGTGTTACAAATGCAATAAATGATATTATAAATTTTAAAAAATTTAGAAAATAATAAAATATACAAAACAGCTGTAACTCTTTACACGATGGATTAATATTGCATACAAATATAAACAAATGAAATGTATCGAGAAGATGACACAAACACGAATAAAACGTTAAAATAACGCGGTAAAAGCAAGTAAAACGTGTTGTCAAAAATGAGGAATAAAAAGAGTCCCTGTTGAAAATAATAAAATTCGTATAAAATTTCATTAAAAGAAATTTCCTGGCTTCAAAAACACGAGCTCCAAAAACAGCAGCGTACATTTCAATCGCTATACCAACACGAAAAACCATGTTCAATTCTCCAAGTACGCCATACACCTGGTCTCCTCAGCAACCACCAAAGAACCAACAGAAACTTTGCCTTTTCTCCTGGACAAAAGAGCAAGCCCTTATAATAACTCCCTAAAAATCATCGCCAACCCTTTCAGCCACAAGGGTCAGCCAACAATATCAATTCCCCATGGACCCCTTCCTTTCCTGCCAAGATATTAACAGTCTCGCTACTCGATTAGGCTCAGTGGCCGGCTGAGAACGAACAGCCAACCCTATCGCGGCGACCTTTCGTTTGTCTTTCAACCGGCAGCGAAATTACATTTGCAACGAAAGAAACTGTCCGAGAAGGAAGAAAACGAGATGGCCAATCCAGGAGCAGGAACGCGCCAGAAAGCTAGAGCTGACCACAGAGAAAGGAAGGAGGGAACAAGCGTATGAAACTTGGCCACGTGGAAATACCGTCGATCCGTCTTCGTCCTGGTGCATGCACCACCCCCCGGAGAAAGGAAAAGAAAGGGGAGAAATAAAGAGAAAGGCGAAGCCAGAAGGCAATCGTATGAAAATGAATTTAATTATTAGAGTAGCCGGGCGGTTAGCTCAGGGTTCTCTGGTACCTATTAAATTTCGCGTCCGAAACCCCATCTCACCCTGTCTCTGGGGCGCTGCCGAATATGAGGGGGCCCCCGGGAAATCTTGCGTCGTCTCGATGGTTGAATATGGTTCGGCGTCTGCGCACTCGTCGCTCCTGCGACTCTCTCTCGTTCCTCTCTGCCTCTCTCGCGTCCGCGGATACAACGAGATAACAAGGACGAGGCGGAGATTGCTTCATTAGCTGAAACGCGTAATTGCACCGTCTATTTGCCCTTACGCTTATCGGGGAGAAAATGTTTGCGCAAAGGACGTCCATAATTCGTTCGTCATACGACGCTCGAATGCCGTCGTCGTGCTTTTGAATAGTGGCGCGTGGAGGGTTGGAGAAGGGGGTGGCGGAGGAAGGCAGACAGGAGGGACACCGAATTTCCCGGAGCTTTTCACCCTGGGACGAAAAGCAAACTTTCGCGTCGACTGGACTGGGATCGCGATTGATTTCACGCAGTGCAAAATGAATATTTTTCTACCTGTCTGCGTGCATGGTTTCGTGTGCGTGTATAGTCCGCGGGAGAAGTACAACGCGTTTGTAAATTATCACGCGACGATTTCAATTGCAGCCGTCGAAATTTAGGATGGTTTCAACTTTTTAATATTTAACGCTATTTTACAATAGCAAAATGAAAAATATCCTTGCTTAACTTGGAGTCTTAATTTACGTGGTTACCTAACTATGTGGGAGAGTATGATTAGTCAACTGCGAGTTTCTTGAACTAAACAAGACAGGCCTAGAACTTCCTACTAAATGACGGTTATTTTGAAGATTTAATGAAAAGGAAATTATTGATAAAATGTTTCTATATGTAGACAATCATCGCTAAATTCGAAAAAATTCACTGAAGAATGCAATAATTACAAATTAATGTATATGTAACTACTCTTTATAGCTAGATAGTCGTAGTGTGAAGATATCCAGGTCGACATTGATCTAGGCTTGAGTCCATTTCTGAACACTTCTGAGTAAACGAGCGACCTGACTGATCCAAGATTATGAATTCCGTGTGAATCAAAGATCAACAGTACATTAAAGAACCTGAACTATAACGAAAACCTTTTATAAATGTCTGATAATTGCTACTTGCTAGCAATTTTCGAATACAAGTATTTCCATAGAAAACACCGGTATTATATCGATATATGATATAATTGGTACCTCCATACCCATTACAAAAACTGAAACACAGAAATACCTGTAAAACACACAAATTTTCCGATTTTTCTATTTTATTAGAAAGTTTAAATAAAATAAAAATTTATTAAATAGTCACCAAGAGAGGTTGAATTTTATTCTAGTCTAAACACATCAGAAAGAGGAATAACTGACGATAAATAAATACAAATCGGTTATTAAACTCGACAGAGTGTCAAAATACCTATATTGCTATTTCGGTGATAATCTATTTCAATGTACCCTTACTAACATTATACCGGTATTAACCTTCAAATGGTGATCACTATTTTCATGGCACAAATGTCAAATTAATTCCCTGTCAATAATGGTGACTCGAAGTCAAATTGACCTCATATTGCTAATAGTAACATGACGTCAATTTAACCTGTCCTTAGATAGAGGTGTATTCTACTTGATTATACCTTGTAGGAACTTAGTATTAGTCAAGTCGGTTATTGATATAGAGTCAGTTCGATTTCAAGTCACAACTACTGACAGGGGGACAATTTGACTACGAGTCACCTCTACCAATACGGTGTCAATTTCACGTCAAGTCACTGCTATTCTAGCGATACGGAGTCAATCTGACGTACATTACCACTAGTGTTAGGAGTCAATTTGACGCACTTCGTCACTCTAGGATTAAATATTTTGAGAACTCTAAAGTGTTTCCTTTCCTAAACCATTTTTAACTGTATTATTGTATTATTGTATACTGTATTAATCCCCTCATTGATTGCAATACCTGACGATAGAGCTGACTTCAAATTGTCATTACCACTGCACTGACAGACTCTAGGCTGCCTTATTTAAATCCCTCTAAATATCTCGTCTTATCCTCTCGGAAATCGAAACACCTGTATTTTTGACTCCGATTGATTTCACCAACGCACGATACATTTCTCGCACTAACCATACACGCTTATGTAGACAGACGAGTGTACACGCCTCGTCGAAATGACTAAAAACAGTAGAGGAATGAAAGGCAAACTGGCGAACGTGGGAACAGCGAATTAGTTTTCCAACCGTGGAAAAGTCGATCTTCGAGCAGTTTTGGTGTTTGTCACGGTGTTAGAGCGTGACGATTGAAGTATAGAGAATCGACGATTGAAGTATAGAGAAGCGTGATTCGATTCGCGCTATGTTTCGATCGAACCACGCATTCCCCTCGAATGAGAAACGGGGTAACTTACAATGGGTTTTGAGTTTTGAAAACGCGGTCCAGAGGGAGACGCATGGGATTCTGGTTTATTTTCGTTTCGAGTATTCGTTTGGACCGTGCGATTTCATTCGAGGTATTTTCAGCGGCGAATTTTGTCGGGGAAAAAATTGAACGTGGAAAGAGGCAGATGAAGTTGCGTATTTAGAGAAACGGGATTATTTTAATGGATAAAATTCTTTCTGACAGATATTGGCAGGAACTAATACAATTTCCTGAAAATAGAAAAGTGGTAAAATTGACGGATGGTAATTATAGATTTCCATACGAACACTTTGGGATCATCACTGTTATTTAATTGTAGTTGAAAATAGTAAAATTCAATGGAATTAACAAGAAATGTAATTTAAAGAAATAAAATTACACGATTATATGAAGAATATTAATTTTTATGTAAATTGACAGATTTCTAAGAAAACACGAAATTTCTGTCGATAGATGAAATATTGGATACGATTGCTAAAATAAATGAATTATCTACGGATAAATTTTAAGAAATAATACTGTCTAATTGCAGTCAGAAATAAATGAATTTAACGAGATCAATAAACGATATAGATAGAAGATAAATACATCTACACGGAGAAGGAATAAAATTGATTTTCCTTTAAAACATTTTATTCGAACGTTTAATGTATCTAAAGTATATAGAAATTAGGAAAAACGGCAGAATTTGTAAAAATTCTTCAAACTAGTGTCGTTACTGATTTTTAAATCGGGATTGCAGCGAGTCTATATGCAGAAATTGGAGTTATGATTTTCAAACGCGATATTCTTTATTCTATTCTACAGTTCTCAAATAAAGTACCCGAAAACATTCCAAAATCTGTAGAACCCATTTGATAAAAATTCTACGTATTTGTTCAGTAACTTTTGTTCGAGGATTTCCCTGTTCTACGTATAGAAGAAAGAAATTTTGACGTAAATCACGACTGAAACATCTAGTCAACGTTATTCTGAGAAAAGCCAACATTTTCGGAATAGATTATGGAAAGAATTAAATTTGAAATTCGTCATAACTCTACAACATTACCATTATTTTCCTTCCATCTTAAATTCATACAGTTTTCAAACTTGACAGTACCCTCTTCCCTCGTTACACCAAAAAACCTACTTTTATTAAAAATCATACTCACTTCTATTGTCGAAAAATAATTTCGGGGAAAAATCTCAAATAAAATTAAGGAAAATAACGTCTCGAAAATCTCGAGTATTTCTCTATCGGTATAACTCTCCGACGAGTACAATTGATAATCGCGTTAATTCCACGACCAACTATTTATTTACCAATAATTATTTACCAACTTCTGTCTGCAACTTGCATCTCTCCGCGCAGACTCGTGCAATTAAAACTTACGATCAATTTTATGAAAGAAACACGCTTTGGCTGTCGCGGCGATTGAAAAGAAGAAAGGACAGAGAGGAAGGGCTGAAGGTAGCGTAACGACGATTTCATTCTCCGCGAAGAATTTCATGCGGCCGCGAGTCTGTTCGACCACAAAGCAAGAGGAATTCGTAAGAAAGTTGCTTGGCATTTTCTTAGGATCCTGCGAGAAACTTCTTACGCCTTGGCGAGAGCTACCGGACGAAAAGGCGAGTTCTTTCGCTTCTTCGTCCCAAACCTCTCTCTAATTAGAATCGAACGGTTCGGTAAGCTGCTGTGGATGAATTTAATTATGCACCCTTCCGTACCGCTGATTTGGACTCGGCTATTGGCCAGTTTCTTTCAGAGACAGTCGCTTTCACGTTCCCCTGGATCCGCCATGGATTATCCTTGCGGGGGGAACAAGCGAACGCTTTAAATGGATTAGGGTATAGAGGAAGAAACGGATAGAGTATAGAGAAAGAAAAGTGAATCTTGTTTTCGCAGAAATTTGATTAATTGCATAGCGATTTGTGGACAACTTTCACCTGTCTTCCGGTGGGAGAAAGCTCTTCGTTGGATTTCTAATCTCGACAAAGTTTAAAGTCAATGGACTTTGATGGAGTTCGACCAAAGAAACTACTTGCACTTGAAGACGAAGCCACGAAGAGGAGACGCGTTTCGGAGGCATTCGCTTATGGACCAAGGACCTAAATAAATCTTTATGTTGAAATAGACGTAAGAAATTTATGACGCGACAGCCTGTCATTTAAGAAGAAGATTTCGGCGACTCGGAGGAATGCAGAGAGCGTAACGAGACACAAAGGCTCGCGTCTCTATCAGTTCTACGTAATTAATCAACGACGCACGACGGCGTTGGTAATTGCTTGTGTGGAGGGAAACGTTATTGTAGCCTGCAACAATGCCTTCGGGACGACAATAATGCCACGCGGAGCTGTTTCATGGTGATACTTTATAGCGCATATTTCTATTCGTGGCCCGACACAATCGCTCTGCTTTTGTGAGTGGCTGGCAGACTTCGAATCAACCTGGCTGCCAATGCGCTGGGTCACCGAGCCACCCTCTACGGTTTAATTGGTATTTTTGAAACAAAAGTCCGTTTCTGCCCGCTAATCGCCATCTGGCGCGAACCGCCTCCGTTGTTGCAGTTCTCGTTCGCTGCAATTACGTGATCGATATGACGAATCGTTCCGTGGCAACGGCAAGAATTTACGGGCTATGTGTGATTTATGGGATCACGTATAACGCTTGTGTATTGATCAGCTGATTGACGGATTTCGAATTTTAATTAGAACGTGGGAAGTGATGAATTCGAAGGGTCGGCTGGTGGTCCTTTGAGAAATCGAGAAACGCTTATGACAAAATATCGTGATTTGGAAAAACCATAATAAGTAAGAGAAGGCAAGATTTAACGAGATGTTGGCCTAACCCTTTGACCACTGTGGACGCCCAAAGGCCCTCAAAAGTTCCTTTTGCTGTTAAATTTTAAGTATTTACAGTAACAATTTAATGGAGAACATAGAAAAATAAACAATACTGTTTTAATGTATTTTTTGATTATTATTTGAATATACAACAATTTCTCAGAAATGCACACCTAACGAAAAGTTTGACCGTTCTCATTATACATTGCAAATGGGTTCCTACTATATGGTACAGCTGGTGTATTTCAAAGTCTTAGTCAAAGACAATTAATATGTAATTCAACATGTATTTATATTTATGGGGGTATCTGAACCTACTGTGCTAGGAGAATATTTTGATTCGATTGGATAGTATTTTTGCTCTAGGAAACTCGTTGGAATTAAAATTTTGGTTCAGAAAAAAGATATTAGAAATATCTGTGAATCTTTTATGCAATAGTTTCCTATTTTCCCTCGCTTTACCATTTTTATCGTCGAAAACGAACTAGAAACACACTGCGGAATATTGATGAATTATTTACCATTCACGTTATTATATATATATCATTTATATATTATCGATGAAATTCAACTATATACCGTGTATTAAGTTTTCGTCGAGCTTGAAAATAAACTTGAAAAAGACGACATAGTGTCACAAGTATCCTGGAAACATTTTTAAAAAGCAATTAAAGTTGGTCGCACTCTCCTCCAACTCCTAGCAGCGGATGATGTACGATCTGTAGCAACTTTTAAAAAATTTCATAAATATCCTGTTTTTGTACTTTAATAACGGTAATAGACTCGACGAGCCATTTCGCAGGGATACAAAGGAAACGGAGCAATAAAAGCTCCTTCTCCGAGGAGCATCGTGAAGAACGTTTATGTAAAATATCACGTGCTCGTTTGGAGGAGACAGCTACAATATGACGCTAATCATAGTAATGCACAGAGCGCAAAGACGCGACTCTCGCGAGTAATTAATTACTCGTTTCCTTCTGCAGCTGGCAAGTAAATCTTCGCCAGGCGTCATACAACACCACGGATCTGCCCAATTTAATTAAAAATAAATCTCTTGCCTGTTTTTCATTCAACAGCGTGTACGAGACCTACCAAGTACTACCGTTTCGAATTTTTCTTCCTGCAGCCAATGATACTAATCGTAAGTCGATCGAGCCGTTAGAATGTAAATTAACCAACGAATTATGAGGAACTCCTTAAAAAACGAACTTTCTACAATTATTCCATTTTTATACTCTATTTTTTGATTATACTTCTATTCCATATTACCGATGAAATTTGTGGAATATCGATGGATCACGATTTTTATCCGTACCTCAAATTTCGAAATTGGACGAAAAAAGTTTAAACTTTGAACATTTCGAAACATAATTTTGAATCCTTCTATCAGAGCACTCGTTTCTGAGATCTCGAAACTTAGTTAAATCCTGTTACCCTCTGATGAGACTTTATTACTCTCTGTGTAAATAATAAGGATTAGAAGTGCACCTAACATAGATTGGTAACTTTTTAATTTATCGTTTATAAGCTTTTCGCATTGAGAAGTTAGAAATATTTCTACTATTCGTTTGAAATGAAATTGGTGCTAAGAATTGATGGCTGACAAAAATTGGAAGGCTGGAGGATATTAGATTATACTACTTACAAGCTTATTTTTAATGTAAAATAAGGAATAATCACATTGGTTGTTTGAAATATTTTAGGTAGTTAAAATGAACAAGTAATGAATATTTGAGGAAGCTGAAGAAAATTAAATTCCGTGTTCTAGGTTCGAGAATGTGCTTACTCAACTATTGTCTAAATACTTATTATATACTCGCAATATATATATATACACGAAGATGGCTTCCATATTATTTCAATAAGCACTGCTTCATAGTACCTATTACCATAAAATTCGGATTTAATACACGAAATTAGTAACCATTAGTCGATCACTATCGCTTCGTGTTCGCAGAAAAACGAGGGAAACTTGGAAATCTTCGTTAATTAACCACCCACATTTTCCAGCAACCGTCTGACATCAATCGAGCCACACATGATGCAGTTTACTTCCTCGAGAAATCCTAGTGGAAAATCACTTGTACTACTTCCCTTACTCGACTTCTCTCAAACAACTCTGTAGATCCATCGGCAAATGCAAAAACGCTCGCGTTCCAGCGAACACGTTCTACTTTTGATCCATTTCCGTGTGATTCCGACGAGTCAGCGGGAAGTGTCGTAAATCAAAGGAACAAAATTTTAAGCGTTTCGTCGCCGCTCCAGAAGCGTTCAAAACTCTCGACGAGTTCCGCGGATCGAGCATGTTGAAATGCGATGCGGGAAAGTTAAGCGGTTTCGTTCCGCGTGGTCTGATAAAAAAATTCGATAAATGGATCAATAAAAGAGGAGACGAAAAATTCGTGGGAAGTTAACTAGGTGAGATGAGTCGTCGCCCCGACGAATGATATATTTAACCCCTCGCACTATGATTTAATTACGAGAAAGTGTAAAATTATTTCCTTTTAATTAGCCACTGTGTATTCGTAATAAAATTATACAAATTTTTAGGATTGACTCAAAACATGTTACAATGTGTTCGATATAATTTTAGTCTAATGCAAATGTGATTTATCTCTATGGGGTTTACCGTGAAAAATCACGAATTGGACTCAGTATTGTAGTATCCATCAAATTTCCATAAATGGCAGAAAAATTGCACGTCATGTTACAGAATACACTACGTGACAAAATTGACAGAAATAACAAATAAAAAAATACGATAACAGTTTGATAACCCTATAACAATTATAGCAACTTCAACTCGATACTTGTTAAGCAAAATGCACGTGATCTGAACAGAAATATCACGGGTCATATTACAGAATATACTACATGAAAAAATTGACAGAATTAACAAATAAACGAATACGATAACAGTTTGATAACCCTATAACAATTATAGCAACTTCAAGTCGATACTTGGTGAGCAAAATGCACGTAATTTGGAACTACAAAAAATGCAAACTTTCGAAAGCGGAAAATTTTGAAATCTTCCAAACCAGAATAGCGAATTTAGTCGATCGTTAAGCAGGCTATCCTGGTAGTTTCACGGCAGTTCCTCCACGTCGACTTTTTCCTTCGTTGCCCGATTCCTTGGCTAATGCCCCGTTGCTTTTACCCGGGAAAACCTTCAGTAATCGAGCGTACGTTCCTGCTAGCCATCTTGCACCTCCACCTACCTCCGTCAAGCCTTTCCACGGGATACTTTTTTCCACCCTGCTTTCTCTTTTAATATTCCCCCCCGTCTACAGCTCGGTATCGATTTTAATTAAGTCGAATCGATACTTTCAGCCGCGAGCCTCCAGGTCGTCTCGAGATTGGCCGGTTTACGTTGGATGATCGTTCGAGGAACGATTCATCTCGTAGGTTTTATTACGGGCTGAACGGAAACGAGAAGATGACGGCGATCGAGTTGACATGTCTTGGCCTCGTGTGCTTCGTGGAGATAGTCTTTGATGATGGGCGGTAAATTGTCAGATGGCGAGACAGTGTAATTTCCGACGCTATGTTGAATTTTACATTCTTCGTTCCTTTATTTAGCCCTTTAATCCCAAATCCATTGCTGGATGGCACTAGAATTGTCAACCTAATGAATACTGAACTGGAGTAAATGCAGAGATAATAAAAAACAAAATGCAATGGAATTAAATACATAGGTATTATGTATTTAATATCCACCTCGAAAATAACTGATATTAATTTTAACAATAGCAGTTGCACCAAAACATTTTGACTGCTTGTAGTAGGTTTAAAAATATGTAGGTACCATGATATACAGTTCTGATATAAGTACTCTAATAAGTACCCTAATATAATATTCTATCGAGGGACAACAAATTGGAGAAACTATTATTAATACATATATGTATGGGTCTTCGTTGAAATTAGATTTGGATATTTCTCTATTCGCTAGCTCATTAATACCTCACCATGTATTGATCCTCCATAACACTGTGATTCGAAACTTATTACATTTCAACACTATGCTGTTAAACTGTAACTTAATAATCTAATATTGATATGGACACGAGAAGCTATAATTAATAACAATTATCACTGACCCCAGAGATTAAAATTCTATTCGTAGAGGATTAATTTACACGCATTTATATGATCAAAATGGCGCTTAATAGCAGACCAGAATACCCTACACAGTTTCAGTAAATCATCGAATAAAATTTCATATCAATAGGTGGAGTTCTACTGTATAATCATCCCCCGTTTCATTGGAGATACCCATTTCCGACGATAATGTTACATTCACTTTACCTCACTTATAGGCTAGATTATACTTAAATTTGCAAATAATAAGTATATTTATTAAAAATATTTACGACACTTGAGACTATGTTGTTTCGTCGACGATATATTTCCATTCTTCGCGAGTATTAATAATAAGTTCTCAAAGTATGTTAACGACAACACTAGACCCTGTACACTCCCGTCGTTAACTTCCAAAATAATGTTTCACTACGATGATTAGTCCCTGTTTTCGATGCAGAAGCCCTACGAACAGTGGTTCTTGTCTTTCGAAGTGCTTCCAAAGAACTGCAGCTAGAACTTCCGCCAGTCTACAAGAAGACTAGATCTTCTTGCAACTATGCACACGGTATAACACTTTAAACCAAGCATAGTGAAATATTTGTTGTTGCTCTTACAACAGCAGTTGCAATGTAGCCTGTGAATAATTTTCCATAAGAATAGTTTAATAATCTACTTAACATATTTTACAACTTTCTCCAATGCCGATGTTAATAACTAAGATAATTAATTCTACACAAGCACACGAGAAGATTTGAAGAATTTCTGTAACAAAATTATTCCCCCTTTTTCATTTACACGCGAATTAGAATAAAACGAAGATTCTATAAAATAAATAAAATAAAATATTTATACAAAGCACTGTCGTTCGTGTATTGTTCGACAAAACAAATTCCACACTTAAGCCCATTTTCATAGTCGAATCGATATCATCAGAGAAATTTTACACGTTTCCTCAGTGCTGATGTTAATAACTGAGATAATTAATTCTACGAAAGCAACCGAGTAGATTTGAAGAATTTTTGTAACAAAATTATTCCCCCTTTTTAATTTACACACGAATTAGAATAAAACGAAAATTCTATAAAATAAAATATCTATACAAAGCAACTATCCCCTGTTTGTTACTCGGCAAATTCCACACTTGAGCCCATTTTTATAGTCGAACCAATATCATCAGAGGAATTTTACAAGTTACAAGTTAAACGTTACCAATATCAATGTCAATAAATCGCCTCGTGTAATGGTAAAATGTTGGTAATAAAACAACTAAAATTCTACGAACAAACTTGACAAATCTCGTGTCACAAGTTACCAATACCAATATCAATAAATTTTCCTTATCGTCTGCTTGTTTGAAGAAACATATTCCACCGCTGACCTTTTTTTCCAGTTGAACCAATATCTCGAGTGAAATTTTACGTGTCACAAGTCAGAAGTTATCCATACCAATAGCAATAACTCTTTCTGCGCAATAGTAACGAGTTCGATAATAAAATAAATAAAATTCTACGCGTAAACTTGACAAATAACGAGTTACCAGTAACGATATCAATAATTTCTTCGATATAACAGTAACGAGTTGAGCAAGAAAACAGGAAAAATTTTGCGAGTAAACTTGACAAATTACAGGTCGTTCGATTACCATACTTAACATGAAATCGGAGAAAAGCTCTAACAGATGTCTACACTCTAGAATTTATAACTCGATCAAATTATCAATATTACTGTTGACCATGATCGATAGAATCATCGCGAGAGATAGCTCTAATACGTGATTTCTCAAATGGAAAATAAATTTGACAGAAAAACACATGGATCTGTCGGCTCGATCACGACAGGATTCAAACATTTCACCTTGAAGCTGAAACAAAAACGTTCCGAACGATTAGAGAGGAAATTGAGCAAGTTATTTAAATATCCCCGTACACGAACTGGTCACGATTATGCGTCAGTGTGCACGAACGGGTTAACTGCGATGTTAAGTAGAGCGTGACTTCGACGTGTTTTACAGGCCAGGTCTCTTGTAATCTTTAACGACCTGGTGCTTGATTTGTGTCGCGATATCAGATATCGCTGGTTCCAACGACACGTGATCGACCTCATGAGGGGGGAGAAAAAAATCCGGACGAAAAACGAGCGAAAAAATCCGCGAAATGCGAAAAACCCAAGTACGGATTTCGAGGCGTGTAATTCGATTTCGCAGCTGCGCGATTTGATCACGCTCGTAAAGCGATTTTGGATTATGCTTTCTGCTTTTACTCGCAGCTTCCACTGTTATTAATGGAACTTTCATTGTTTTAGAGAGCCGCAGCGAAACTTCTAGCTTGGAATAATAAGGCAAGAATAATTCAAATTTTCTTCCTGCGTTGAAACTTGATAGACTATTCAAAGATAGAAGAGGAGTCTTTCGACAATAATTTTCACAAAGGATTCTTTCCTATGTTCTAGAATAATTCGATATTTTTTCCTTCGTAGCAGCGTAATTAATTATTCGAGAAACTCCTAATTTGGGCAAAAGAAAGTCAAGCTTTTTGACAGTATTTTCTGTACCCTATAATATTCCAAATTTTCTTCCCCTATTAAGATTTAATAAGATCATCGCGAAGAACTTGAAATATCCACAAAGGAAGGTCAAATTCTTCAAGCCACGATTTCGGTATAAAATTTAATCCTATATCTAATAATATTCTAAATTCTTTTTCCTTATCGTAACTCTATAACTCGTCTAAAGGGCTTCAAATTTAGCAAAAGAAAGCCAAATTCCTCAGAACAGGATTCTTTCCTATCTCCGATAATATTCGAAACAAGCCGAGAATAATTAAAACCTTCTTCTCCTGTTAGCACTCAAGAACCCGTGTAACAATCTCCAAAAATTAAAAAAAGAAAGGAAAGAATTAAATTCTTCATATTGATTTCTCTGTGCAATAACCACACCAGAATTTCTCTGAAATAAGTATTGTCCCCCACAACAGTCTCTGACATCCAATAATGATCCAAGTAACCCCGAGAACAATCAGAACTTTACTAACTTCCCCTATTAGAATCCAACAAAGTACTCAACAATCTCAAACCTAAAAGAGAAAAAGGAATTAAATTTTCAACATCAAGCTATCTCTCTTCGTCATTACTCAACGAGCCATTGGAAAATCTAAAAATCTCATTAAAGGAAGTCATGTCTGACGACAGGGATCTCAAGATTGAGACTTGTTCCGACACCCTATAATATTCCAAACAAACCAAACACAATCGAAACTTCCTTCTCCCGCTATAACTCCAGAAACCAGATAGCAATTTAAAAATGTGAAAAAGAAAAAAAATTAAATTCTCCCATAGCAATACTTCTCTGCTCTTCCAACGACACGAAGCCACCCCGTAGAAACCACACGGCATTCAGATACCGCCCCCGGGGCGCGAAAACAATCGGAGAGCGTCGAGGAAGCGCTTAAGGTCGGATTCGACGACAGGTCGTTTCACTTTTCTTGTTTCACCGGTCGCGAACCGGTCTCGATCAGACTGGCGCGGGAAAGCAAACGAAAAATACGGGTTCGTCGAACCTGCAGCCACGGAAAAACGCGGCTGAAATCCCGAATTGGCCGGCCAATAAAAATTTACGACGAATCGTTGATAACCTGGCCATTCTCGTAAATGGGAACCCTCTCTCTCTCTCTCTCTCTCTTCCCCACACGTCCTTCTTCATCCCCAGTCTCTCTCTATCTTGCTCACGGATTCGAAGATATTTTTTACCCGATCTCAGCGACTGACGGCACGCTCGCTTACATCCATCGCATTTTTCCACCTGGCAATCCGATTTCAGCCGAGGATGAATCGTAAAGAGTGAAATTGATTTCTGGTCTCGCTGGATCTGCTTGCTGTACAAGGGATATCACCCTGAAAGCTGTACATCGAAGATCGACGAGAGTTATCGGCGAGGGGATGGAACGGAAGCTCTCGCGGCGAGATGGGGTGTTTTGGACGGGACGAGAGTTTGATGGAACAGTTTTGCTGGCCTCGCGTGAAGATCGGTTTTGTTCGATTTTCGTTTAGCCGATGTTCGGCTGTCTGTTTATTATTATCGCGGAATCGAGGCCTCCGTATCCGTCGACAGGACGGAAACGGTGAATTGGATCCGCGAAGCTTGAAATCGGGGCCCATTGTTTTTCGTATCTACGCGAAACGAGGTTCACTTGTTTGGGCTGCATGGGTGA
Source organism: Eufriesea mexicana (assembly GCF_001483705.2). Classification (NCBI taxonomy): domain Eukaryota; kingdom Metazoa; phylum Arthropoda; class Insecta; order Hymenoptera; family Apidae; genus Eufriesea; species Eufriesea mexicana. Next base: position 399,437 of record NW_016909198.1, on the reverse strand, counting down.
GTTGAGTCCGAAGCGAAACAGAGACCTCGCAGCCGGTAGTCGGTGCATAGGTAATTTATCCGTCGTGGTCAAATTATCGACGTAATTCGTACGCTGGTAATAATAATAATAATGAATTGCAGATAATAAATGACAAGGATAATATTAACCCTCTCGTTGCGGCTGAATTGCGCGTCGCTATTGCGAAACTGTATAGGACAGTTGGACCACGAAACCAACTATTGTTTCAAACAGAGTGTTGCCTATATGCTAATTATGGAGTTTTTATCTCATTGGATATTTATAACTGTGAACGACCACTTGTCGCAGAGATAAACTCATTATCGGAGATTAGAATTGTGGGTGGGAAATTTTTGAACATACATTGTTAATATACGCGACTGTATATACGGACAACTTTTTAATCCTCACAGTGCTTGATGTTACGTATTAATCAAATTTTTGAAATTCATCGGCATATGGATTATTTATATAATAAATATCCATTGCAAAATAATTGAGGGAGATCCTATAAATCTAGAGATAGCTATCTGAATGTGCGAAATTAATAATAAACAAATTTGTAAAAATATTTTAAACGATCGATAGATCACCGTCAACCGAAAGAACAAAAGAAGATACGTCGTCATTGAAATCAGTTCAGTACTACCTATTATGCGACAAGAATGAATTTAACGTACAACTACTCATAGACCCTGAGACATACAGTACACGTCTCTATGTTTTGCAAACATATACCTAAAAATTAATAAAATTGAAATTAACTAAAATTAAATTAAAATTCAGTCACCGTTTAATAAAATTTTGAAGATTGACATTAATGAACCCTTTGCACTCGAGTGGCAACTCCAGTCGCCATTTAATCAGATTCTAAAAATCGTTGTTAATTAATATCTCGAATTTAAAATTGCCCAACGACACGTGAAATATCGAGATAAAATAATTCTACGTCTTACAAATTAATTTGCACTTCTTATTTATCATTTTATTTACCGACTTTATGGCAGAAAGTTTTCAAATTACTATGTTTCTGTAACAAAATGATAGCCGAGTGCAAAGGGTTAATATATCAAATTTAAGACCACGCAACAGAATACGAGATATTAAAATAAAATAATTTCACCTGTTAATTATTACACGCTTTTTTACTTCTCTTTAAGAAGATAACGTCAACTATATAGCAGAAGATCTGTGAATTTCTACACTTCTCTAGTAAAAACATCCTCGAGTACAAAGGGTTAAGATCCGTATCGCATTATCAGATTTAAATTGAAGTTAAACAAATTTCTAAAGATCAATGGACCTATCGACACATCGTCATGAGCGAGAAAAACAAACGATGGTATCGCCACCAAAATCAGTTCAGTGCCATTAATTCGTACCAGAGATAACGCGCCGAGTTTCCACATACATCCACAATGTACTCACTTGCTTTACAATTCGTCAGGTGAATTGCACGCAATGAATATACTGATTTAGTAATTCGAGAACGATTCAACAACGCGCAGAGTAAGGCTGGTGCCGATAGAAACGCACATTTCCAATCGGTGGAATTCAATGGATCATCGCGCATACGAGGAAAGTTTGCTCGCTAGCAGACCGCGGTCCTAACAGTTCGTTCGTTACATAGATATTTCATTTTTCGTTCGAATAAACAATGCCGTGCCCCGACTGCTCTCGTACATGAACGCGAAACGAAATTTCCCTGTCGGCCGCGTCGCTCTAACAGCGAGCAACAACGGAGTCCATGATCGGAAAGCGTGAAACAGCCGGGCGCTATTTTTCACCGTTAATATTTCACCAGTCCCCTTTTAACCGATAAATATTAAACGCGGCTCCCGTCGCTTTTGTATCCCATGGAAAATTCAAAACAATCGGCCGCGCGCGACGAGGTGTCGCAGTTAAAAATCGCGTCGAGGTGACAGAGTTAAAAATCGTGCTACCGGAAATGGATAGGAATCTACTGAAGCTGAAAGTGAAAAGAAGTTACAATAATGCTACATTTTCTTGAACTGGATGACTAAATCTACAAACCTACAAAGTTTCAACTAAATCAATGACCCGAAGAACTAGTACTCGCCTTGTAAGTCTGTCCTACGTTTCGGTGTAATTAGGGATGGTACATCGTGGATCAAGGCTATCCCAAGGTACTCTGATACAATGAAGCATCGATCATTCAAATTTTGATCATGCGAATTGTTATCCGATTATTTTCCGAATACAGAAATTGCATGAGTAGAAGATCAGGAAGGAACATATGCTGGATTTAAATAAATTTATTTTTTATTCTGTATTTTTCTTATTAGACGTGTAATCTTTCGCATAAGAAACATTTACAGGCGGAAAATTTGTAAGTTTTAGTTGATCCATCGTATAATTAAAAGTTTATTGAAATACCAATTATCTGGATAAATTTGCCTGTCAGTTAATGCGGACGATCGACGTCCTACTGGATACTGAAGTTGTAAATTAATAAATTAAGGATTGGTTGAAATACGGCGAATGTCAGACGTTGAGTAACTGTAGTCACTGTTAGTATCGTAAAGCTAACCAGACAGAACTTTCATTATACGAAGCCCTGTTATGCGAACTTTCCATTACGTGAACTGTATTTCTACCACAGTACTCTATGTAAACCTGAATATTACTTGCTTCTATAGAAGTCTATCGCAATGATTCACTGTGAAAGTAACATATGTACGTGCGACAGCGTTATATCGTAATATCACCATGGTGAAATTTTGATAGCTTCACCGATCAGAAACAGGGATTAGGTGATCACAGGTCCAAAAGAAATGTGATAGACTTACTCGTATTAAAGAAATAACGTGACTTAACTGGTGAGTTTGAGATCCCAAAGTCTGAAATGTGAAATGTGATAGACTTACTCGTATTAAAGAAATAACGTGACTTAACTGGTGAGTTTGAGATCCCTAAGTCTAAGATCCCTAAATTTGAAATCCCTAAGTCTAAGATCCCTAAATTTGAGATCCCTAAGTCTAAGATCCCTAAGTCTGAGATCCCTAGGTTTGTGATCCCTAAGTCTGAGATCCCTAGGTTTGTGATCCCTAAGTCTGAGATCCCTAGATTTGTGATCCCTAAGTCTGAGAGCCCTAGGTTTGTAATCCCTAAGTCTGAGAGCCCTAAATTTGTGATCCCTAAGTCTGAGATCCCCAAGTCTGAGATCCCCAAATTTGTGATGCCCAAGATCAAGATCTCTAAGTTTGGTCTCTCAAATTCCGTATCTCTGTTTCTCGGTTAAAAAAGAAGAAAATAGAAGGGTATTAAAAAAAATTTGCAAGACAAAAATTTCTGTGAAAATGGTTGAGAAAATCGTTGGAAAAATCGTGTTGGATAATGGACGGTGGTGTCTCGACATGGTCTCGACAGCGGTGAGCGAAAGGTCTCGGAATAAGCGGAGACGTATGGACGCGAGGTTCGCACTGGCAAGGCTACCGAGCATGTAAATCCATGCAAATAGAAGTGCTCGCGGCGCGCTTGCACTCGAGGGATTGCAAAAGGACCAAGTGAGGATAGATAGATCGACGATAGGGGCCTCGGAATTCTCCTCGCCAAAGATGCTTCGGAGATTCCGAATCACTTGGAACGATTACTTTGGCAGTTACTCCAGGGAATGTTGCATGAACGTGTATCATAAGCGATGGATCATACATAGTTAGGATTGAGGATGTATCTTGGTTGGAATTGTTCCTTTCCCTTGAGCACCAGATGAGTTAAGGGTCAATTAAAAAAGCGGAATGGTATTTAAATTGGGAATATTTAATTACTGATAACTGATTTTTGAGAGTAAAGAGAGTCATTATAAAAACCTATGATAACGACGATTGCATAATTATTCATGATTATATATGTACCTAAATCTAACTCGTCGTTAATAATAAATACGATACTGAAAATTTCCATAATTTAAGGAATCAAGGAACGTATTCAAGGATCTTGGAGTTATTTATTCTGAACCAGACTTTGGAATTGTGGATGGTGAACTGGTCGAGGAGTCAACAACCTTCCTATTAAGATTACCTGGAGGAGATTTATGACGAAATGCCTTACCTTCAAGTCAGTAGAGCTGTGAATTAAAAATGTATCCAATAGCCCTCCTTGTATAAATCTTCAGACACTGCTAATCTCATACGCAATACGAAAGTTATTTATCAATGAAACATAATAATTCAAAGCAGAGAACAAAATATTTATAAATTTATTTACTGGAACTAAAGAAATCCTAATGTAGTATATTAACTCTATATTTAAAATTTATTTTCCGACTTTTAATTTATTGAAAGAGTTATGGATAAATTAGTCAGGTAACTCTGAGAATTCTATTTATAACTTGAATTAAATTCTCATGTTTAAACGATGAATCTCGAGTTCCTGAACATTCTAAATGTAACGAATTTTGAAAATGTTTCGAAACAGTTTTCTAGTTGACACCCATAGAATCTACAATGCCTAATGTCACCTAACTACATACCCAGTGGCCGAAAATTCTGCAACTCCATTGGCACGGTTCTAGAATGATCTAGTTCGATACCTAGTAGTCCGAGGTGATTCAATTCGACACATGTTACCAAAGAGTGATCCAATTCGGTACCTATTACTCGAGAATGATCTAATTCGACACTCACCAGCCTGAAGTGATCCAAGTCAACGCTCCTGAGTGGTTCGATTCAGTCCACTTCTCTGTGATGTCTTCCAATTCGTGATCCACGAATGCCAGTGTTCAGAGATGTAGCCAACTCTGTAACAGAAAAATTAAAATGAAAGATTAGATGTGTTCTATGTAGCTGTTAATTTTTGATGAAGTTACCAATAATAGATAGATTCGATAAATTATGAAATTCGTTTAAAAATAATTTTATACAGGATGATCATTATGCAAATTTATTATGCTATAAATTTGTGTGATTTTGTGATACCTAATCAGTTAGTGATTAATTAAATTGTAATTTGCAAGGGTGAGTAGCAAATAAATTTCCCTTGATACAAATATATGTTATATATTTGTATTATAGCAAATAAATTTCCAATGATACTAATATATGTTATCGTAAATAACAAGTAACATTGATAAAATTTCCAGTAATATAAGTTGAAGATAAATTAAAAATTCAGTTTACAATTACAGAATAATTGACAGTTCCAAACAATGAACCTAAAAATTAATCCAAAGCTGATTTATCAAGTACGAAATAAAAGCGAGTCTTTTTCCTTCATAATCTCTCGCTATACACTCCTGCGTATATGTCAAATTTTATGACAAATGGCATAAAGTTTTCACATAATGCAGTCACTTGCGTTCGCATCATACGAGAGCTCGACGCAGACTGATTTCGCAGATAATTCTACAATTGAGTTTATTCTTTATCTATTTACTTTAACTTCTCTGTCGACTTTGCTTCGCAATTCGTACTTTCATTTTGCCATTTGTTCGCTCGCGCTCAATTTAATGTGATTCATTTTATAGAGAGGCACAGACACAGAAGATACTGGAGAAAAGAAATGAATCGAACGATTTGATTTCATGAAATGAGGAGACACGAACTGCCTGGTGAATGGATGAAATTCTATATAAAGTCGTATCGTGGCCAACTCGAGTGGTTTAGCGTTTTGTTGTTTATGCTCATTTCTAGACATCTTTAAAGAAACACCGTGTTTTCCTCTCGCGACACGTATACAGTGATAGCTGTACCTGTTTTTTCGATGAAATACATAGGTGTACAAATGGTATACAGAAATATTAATTTATAAATTTGATAAATAATCCTTTTGTTCGTTAAAGATTATACTTAAATTGAATGAAATTAAAATGTGGAATAACTTACATATAAATGTATGATACTAAATATATGGAATGTATATTAAACGAAGTATCAGACAGTATATTAATTTCTTATTATGTAGAACTAAATGAATTTTAAACCAAGATAAATTAGATTATATTTCATAAGATATGTGCACAGTTCAGAACAAAATTAGCATGTACAATTGTAATTACTGCTGAATTAGCATCGAAAAGTAGAATTTAAAAGAATACTAAATTAGTTCCTCTATAGCTTACGTTATTACAGTAATAAGAAAAATCTAATTGAGAAATTTAATTCACATATCGTTCATGTATATTCCTCTCGCGAATTTCTGTATTTCAAAAAATTCTTTCACGCGAAAATCAAAAATCCATGGAAACATATCTTATGATTTTGTCCAAGTTTAATAAAAAGTTAAAAATTTTATGGAATTTTATAAGGCCCTCGGTAAATCTTTTCCTATTTCTTTTATTATAGAGAAAAAATATTTAAATAAATAAAATTACAGAAATAAAAATTAATGATATATAAAAAAAATGAACAATCAATTTAAATTTCACACATTTCCTCGCACGCACTTTGTCATACAGGGTAATTTTTAAATTATATTTTAATTTTCTGACTGATCTCTCATAATTTTTATTTTTTTCGAAATCAAAAGTACTAAACACGATAAAAATTATCCTTAAGGCCAATTATAAATCATCTCCGATACGAATCGCAGCTGATAAGAGTGCCGATTATGTCGATCAAAACATCTTTAATTTCCAAAGCGTCACAGCGCTGGGCGAATCCACGTAGCAAACCCATATTGGTACCGTTGTGAGTGGGGAAGTGTCCTTTTTAAAATGCCGTTTGAATCATGTCGATACGATACTTAGTTGTCGAGATATCTTCGTTTAAAGCGAAGCGTAATTTCGAGGGTACCGCTGTTTCTCTCGCGCCCATTCACTAACCTGCCTCAAACGCGGCACCCGTGGGGATGGTCAGTGACGGAGTGAGTCATCGTTTTTTCCCCACTATTACTGGCCTCGTTGTGCGTATTTCCACGGAGTGGGGAGGAAGTGGGTCACGCCGTTTCCCGGCATTTTGGCCGTCATTCAGAAAGCTGTACGAACTTTAAAGGTTCGTATCTTCAAAACCGATTGACGTATCGACTTGAAACAAAATGCATATTAAACCGTGTGCTTTTCTCTAATCGCCCAACTCATTTTCATTGGAAATCCTATCGTGTTTCTGATTGTTTTGCCGGCGGTAAAAATTGAAAATGTTCTTCCCCATTTTAATAAAGGCGAAAAATATTATAAGTTGAAAGCTATACGGAAAATATTTATGAATCTTTGCAGAGGTAGATTATTACGAGCAAATATTTATACAGGTATTTAAGAACGATGAAAGATATTATACTCAGGGGGATATTAAATTTTCTCGTGCTTGGCTATGAATATTAAAGATGTAATTATTCGTCGACTTAGTTGTAATCCATTTAGGTGACGTTTCCTTTTCCTATTTTTCAATTAAAATGGAAGTAACTTCGTAAAATATGAGACTGCATTGTAACACAGTTAACACTTTGTACAACAATGACGAGTCTAATTCTTAGATCCTTAATGGGTATTTAAACATAGCTGGCATAGATGACAGTAATTTTAATGGCACGATGAAGATAGGTAAATATATTAATTACAGTTCTATTTCAATATGAGACAACGTTAATTTTTTAAAAAGCAGGTATGTGTATCCAATATTTACAAAAGGGAAACTTTCGAGACCAGTCATTTGATAGTTCTAGTGTTAATAAGAAATTAAATATTAATTCCTTGTAATACTCGTGATACATTATTTCCATTCTGTATTTTTCCTTTTTTTGAATTCCATACATCAACATCTAATTCGTTCCTTGCGTTTAGCCAGGCTTCAAAAATTTCCAAAATTGCCGCTAAATTCCATCATGTTCCTCCAAAGTGAAAGAAAGAAATTATTCACAAACGAATCCGCCTATTATCATGCATCTTAGTAATCCATACGTAGGCCTTGAATTTTCCCAAAATTCTCCAAACAAAATTCCAGTTATTTTCATTTCCTTTCCAAACACGTTACGTTTCGAACAAGACCAAAAGGTATAAAATTCCTCCACGTTATTCAACGCTACTATTCCAACGCCATATCCAGCCATGCTTCGTTCCATTATATCACATCCTTACGATCTCACTCCATGACTCGTGATATTATCCGAGGGTGAATACTCTTCTAAAAAAGAGATCGCCTGAAATACGAATGACACTGTTCATTGGTGGGTATGAAGGAAGCACGGAGACGTTTTCGAAGTGGCAAGTCACCGTAAGAAAAAGGAACCCCGTAACACCGATTTGTCCATTTTTCTCTCTCTCTCTCTCTCTCTCTCCCTCTCTCTTCATGTTCGACGATGGTAAGGGACGAGAAAACTGCCGTAATACGCGCGTCCAAACGTCTGTTCCTCTGGCAGACACAGCGATATATAGACATGTCTCATGCTACTCTGTTTATATGTGATGGTCGCGTGTCAAATCCTTGTTTTCCGTTTCGTTTACCGGAAATTGATTTTCGATCTGCCATTCTGGAAGTGACACGCATCGTGAGCATCGTACCCGTCTCGAGGGTGTCCCTTCGAGGAAATTGTCTGCCATGCGCTGCCAGGCTATATCGTTTTATCTTGCATGGCCCGCTGAGACTCCACGCGTGCCTCTCTTCGCTCATCGAACATTCCTGGACACACCGTCTTTCCATTCTCAGATGAAAGTTTGATGAAAGAGACGGCGACGATCAGGAATCGAGCATGGGAAGAATGTCTGATTCTATATGCAGTAGGGAATTATTTGTCGCAGTGTGACGAAAGACAGGGAAGATAGAGCGAGACAGGTGGATGTCAAAGACAGGTGAGGGGAAAGAGAGGTTGGTTTTGTCCGAGACTTGCTAGTGGACTCATCGATAAGGTTTCCTGGCAATCGTGGATTTTATAGACGTGGAGACAATGCAGATGAGATGAAGAAACGTGAGTATAGTACTGTGGGGGGTCCTTCTCCACCATTGTTGAAGTCGACTGGTCGCAGGTAACCTCGATGTGACGATGAAGCTAGAAAGGACGAAAAGAAAAGAAAGGGATACGTTTCGTCGTGGACTCATTGGTGAGGCTTTCTAGCAGGCCTTGCCTTAGACCAGGATACTATTAGAAAGCTTGGAAATTGTGTATATAGGAAACGGAGGGTTTTTACTGAGGACTTGCGTGAAAGTTGGCAAAGGTGATGATGTAGCGGCATCATTCTCACCCTCGCCAATAGATGGATTCCTACTTTCTTGCAAGTCCTCGGTGAATCCTCGACCTCCCATAAATACAAGTTCCTATGCTACCTAAATATCCCCCGTCTAAAGCTGGGCCTACTAGAAAGCTTTGTCGACGAGTCCACTAACAGGCCCACGACGAAACGCATCCCTTCCTTGCGTCTTTCTATCTGCTCCATATCATAGGCACCGCAGGAACCACACAGTCATCACCGCAACCCCATGAGGGGACCCCCACACCTATATCATGCGGATGTAAATGAAACTTATCGAAATGTGAAAATTGGTAGAAAATTGACGACTGGATGCACGGCTAGGTGTCATTTGCTTATGGAATCAGCAAGATAAATGTGGATTATTCGTTAGAAAACTGCAACAAATAAGATAGATAAGTCAGTTTGTCAAAAATTTGTCAAAATCCTGTAAAATCTGTCAAATTTGTTTTCTTAACTCATGGAATCCAATTAATTAATTCAGTATTTTTCAATTATTAATCCAACCCCTGGGGACAGCCTACTAATAGCGTACCGTAATTAATTTATTATCATAATTACAGTTAAATTATTATTTATTTCAAAATCACGTATTACCCTCATGGACTACTTATGCATTGAGAAAACATTTAATTTTATTTAGTCACTGTGTATTATATCTACCTCATTCGCAATATTATAGAATTTTAGTATGAAACGTGTTAAGTATAATTTTAGTCGAATGACAAATGTAGCCTATGATAAACTCATAACGAGCCAAACTTGGTATTATAGTAGTTAACTTCAAAAGATCAGTTCTCTCGTATTATAATAATCTACTGTGTCCACCTGTAACAATCACGGAGATTAAAATTTAACACTACAAATTTTCGGACTTTGTATTTAGTAGTTACGTCGAATTCAAAATGGAGAAACAAAAAGTTGAGATTTCAAATGCCTCGTTGATTATTAATGAACGTTATCGCTCATTTTTCGCGACGTATTTTTCACGTTAGATCGAAAGCTGATTTTTAAAGTCATCTGATTGATAGGTTTGGCAACTTTGCCCTGCAGGTAGTATCATATCGCTTTGGAAACACTTGAACACTTAGATTGATGGCCCGTGTGTATACGTAAAAGTGTCTAGATAGATGTCTGACCCCTCTCCGACGGCTTATTTGTCAGCACGGAAGCGACTCGAAGTATCGTATTTAACTACAAAAGTTTTACAAGTATCGTTTCGCTCGGCAGAGTGTACTTTATAACAAGTTTCGAAGTGTGAGTCAGTGTTAGTCCGTCTTTTAACGAATACCACGCCATAGGTATTCTCTGCTTTTATCAGTCAACGGTATAGACCGTGGAGATCTTGTTTTGTCGTCGAAAGTAAACAATTTTTAATTAATTTAAATGACAAACACGTTTGCGATTGTACTTGACGAATGTGGTACAGTAAGTTTGTGAAATAATAAAGTTTCTTTATATTATTAATAATATTATTATGGTACGCATACGTTATCATAAAATATTTGATTAGTTTGATGGTAAAGTAGGTATGAATATTAATATCCACTTCTCAACCTTAACATTGGGGTACTTGTTAGTGTTTCATTTAAATTTCTCTTAAGACTATCCTTCATTTGAATTTTTCTTAAAATGATTCTGTTTATTCTTTAAATAAGATCTTTTAAGATAACCTATTTCTAAGAAGATTCTTTTGCGCGTTACATATGCAAAGATTTTTATACCGACATCTGTCTAATTATCTCTTTCTTCGTATATGTGTACATAATCGCTGACATAACGTATGCGTCCTAAATATGATTTATTTATCTTTAATTTTAAATTAGGAAAGTAACGCGTTGCTTATTTTCCCTTTTTGCAGATGAAATGAAATACAGGTATTTCCCAACGCAGTTATATTTATACCAACTGTCTACCTCATCTACTTATCACAATACTTGACTTGTTTTTACGAGTATCAATGAATATATTATCAAATAAATTAAAATTAATTCAAGATTTAAGAAAGAACACCGATGTTTAAAAACAACTTAAATATTGTAACAGTCAAAATACTGTACTATGAATTAATTTACAAACTAATGACATAGTGCTACGACCATCCTGAAACCACTTAACTTTCAGCTTGAACATTTTTCAGAACAATTGATAGCTTCGTAGACCCTCGCATGGATAAACAAAAATAAAAAATTTGCGATGAAACGTGTAATAAAAATACGAAACTTAATATACATTTTTATAAAACGACTACGTCCCAACAAAGGAAGCTCTTCCATCAAGTCAACATACTTTTGTTTTATAAAACCGGAATTTAGTTCCAGACCAGTGAATCGCGTTATCAACAAAGTCCCCTTAAATCGTGGACAATTCAACGTACTTCCATCATTTTCTGGCAACTGCTGCTCCAAGAGTCTACTCCGGGCTATTGTGTAAAATCATCCACGTATGAGTCGCGTGGAAAAATAAAGAGACAATCGCTTGCAGTGGACGCGACGTTTCCCTATATGGTCGTGGTTTTGCTCTCGGTTTTCAAGCTTTTCTTTCTTCCAAAATGAAATATCCAAAGAGATACTTGCCTCCCTCCATTACGGAATTCTACTTAAGTCTACTTGTCCACGCATGCTGGCTATATAAATGCAACGTGTTTCTCGATTAATTTAAAGTATTTACAAAATATTCGCAGGTATATTTACGAAATATATCGCAGGTAGAAGGAAGGCATTGAGCTAGAAGTGAACGTGTTCTATCGATCTTTGTGGAATGAGAAATAAAATTGAATGTAAAAGCAAAATGGTGTGGTATTTTCGAGTTTCTATTTACATATAAAACGTGTCGATGCAGTTCGGTCTATTAACCTAATCGTATCTTACGGCAGGTATATGTTATGGAAAAATTGTGAGATTAACGTAGAACTGGAATCTCTCTTTGAAATTGTACTCTCTTGAAATTCTAACTTCAAAGGACAATTCACTAGCATGAAATAATGCTTTTAATACGACGTATAACACGTCAAATTTGAAAATCTACTGTTTCATATTTTATCTTGAAAAGAAAATTTACAGAGATATAACGATGATATACAAATGCAACGATTTCTTTTAGCTAAAAACAAGAGAGCAGAAAACAAATACAAATAAGAAATTATTCTCTCAATGAAAATAGAATCACTTTCTCACAAGCCCAAAAATTATCGATAATTATATTACCCCATAGTAAATATGAACAAAAGTGTTGTTAATACGTATGAAATTATCACGAAACAAATATTTTACCCTCTAAAACGAACTGGAATCGAGATATTATTTTATGCACATACAACGTATATATACTTGGACGAAATAATACAATGAAATTGCTTCATACCCTATATCAATTATTACATCCTTTGAAATTCCAATCTCGATGAAAATAAAACCAGCAGAAATACCTCTAACTCGATAAATTACACCACAATATATATAAACGAATTAAAAAATGCATAACTAGCATAAAACAAATATTCTACCCTTCCGAACTCACTGAAATCTAGAATTAACTAAAATAAAATAAAAATATCGTTTTATTCGTGCAAAATTATATTGAAACCTATAACAATACCTACTTCGACAAAACAACACGAACGATACATACTCTCGCAAAATGATATACCTTTTTGAACCGAATAAATAACCTAAATCAATCGAGTTATGTCACCTTCCGATCATTATTTTTCATATCAACCCTATCACCCTCGTTTCTATAAACTCCTCCAATGTCGACGTATCCTCAGGCAGGTGATAAAAATTGAAATAGGAGACTTCCTGTATAAATGCTCGTATTTAACAAGCATCAGATCCCGTATACCCCAGAACCACCCCTGCTTCCTTTTCTTCCCCCGCTTTTTGTCCATTCTTCTGTCCACGAGCGGCCGCAGACGCGATGATTCAGCCGCGAGTAAAACACCGATGTCGAACAAAGCCGTGGCGGAATAAGAATGAGACGCGCGTCTTGTCACCGTTGAAAAGCATGTTTTTCCGGTCATTAGATACCGTTCCCGTGATAAAAGGGGTGGAGCAGAGAAAGGCAGGGATCGTTAGCGACACTTTCCAACGAGCTTGTTCTCTGCGGTTCGCTCGTATAGACCCGTCGATCCCAATGTGGACAGACGATCGATCCTTTGGATCGTGTTTCTGCCTCGATCGATCGCTGGTAGATGGACGGATGTCACGATCTCGTGGAATTTACATGCGTGATCTTGCGTTGCTTGTAAAGAGGTCTTCTTGTTGCACGATGTGCATGTCGTACGGAACGTGAACTGGTTTGCAGCTTGCCCTTTTTGCTCCACGAGTTCACTTTTCTCGAGATGAATTTACAACGTGTAATAAAATCCCACTTTTTCCTCGATCGCGATCAAATTATTGGTCTCTAAGCTACGTTTTGCTGGCTTTCAAAGAATTCTGTAACGGCGAGATAAATATTAACAAGTGTTTTACCAATACCTATAATTTTCTCTGAATTAAGAATATTTCCTCTACCGAGAATTTATGCTTGCAAAATTCAGCTAACGATGAACCGGATTCGATTATAGCGAAATTGTAGGTTAAACATATTGTGGAACATGATACATAAAAATCGTGAAACTACTTTGACATTATCTCCATTGTTTAACTCTTTACCCTCGAGAGGCACCTCTCAGTCGCCATTTAATTCGATTCTAAAGACGGATGTTAATTAATATATCAAATTTATAATTACTCAACGATGCGTGGAATATCGAAGTAAAATAATTCTACGTCTTAAATAGTATAAAAATAATTCAAAAATATCGTCGACCTTATGGCAGAAAGTCTTCGAATTACTATTTTCCTGTAACGAGAAAATCGCCGAGTGAAAAGGGTTAACAAGTTGACGACCGATCACGGAGATTTCCGTTTTTCTACGCCTATGTTCTTTATCGTGTTGCTCTTTACTTAAAATTATCGGTAGATAATCCTGTTTATTAATATGCATTGAAAAATGTCTTTTTTAGCACACAGAATTGTTAAATCGCTACCTGCCTTTTATTTTATTACGTAATAGTTATTCAACTTTTACGTTTTTCGCAGTTCATAACACGCGTAACTCGAAATTTTGCTGGGCATTTTTCGGTGAAGACATCGTACGAATGTTATTTTGTTGTAATATAAGAAGAATACTATCCCCTGACGTTCAATGAAGAATATAAATTCAGCTTTTTAGTAACAGACTTGATGTCGCAGGTCGTTTTACTCGGAGCTAAGAGCTAAGCTCTTCTTCATCGAATCTACGATCAGCTAGTGTAAAGTGGTCTTTCAAAAGAACAATTATTTTAGCGCAGTAATGTCATTTGAGTTAAAAGTCTATTATATGCTTGGTCCTACGTGAAAGGATGCAGATCAAATACCTGGTCGTCAACATGTTAAACCGCAACATGGTACTCAACCGTTAAACTGACTGTTATTTACATAATTATTACGATTATGATAATATAATAATATATATGAAATATATGATAATAATATATAAAAATATATATGAAATATGTAACACATTATATCTTCGATCAGCCAAAATTCCATCAATCCTTCACTCTCATCCAGATCTCTCTCATTCATCCTTAATCCGTCTCCTCCTCGTCGCTCGAGACATCATCCACCCCTAACCAGTGTCATTACTCTATCCTTCGCTATTACGCTCTCGCCTAGACGACTTACCACCTCGCCATGAAAGAGGAGTACAGAAGCCGGCATATAAAATCAAAAGAAATTGTCGCGTAGAGTAGCTAAAGGAAGTCTGAGGAGAGACGACTGAAGGATATTCCTGCCATAGCGATCTAGCCGATTCCTCAGACAGCGCGTTAAACAGCCGAGCATCGCCGCGAAAGTAGCACGAAATCTCGTGTAACAGCCCGAATTCCCGAACCGCAATTTCCTCCGTTTCTCCTTTTTCACCCCCATCCCAGCTTTCCAGCGCTCTTTCCTGCCGTTTCCAACCGCTTCCTCCCTCGCTGCTTATCTGGTCTCTTCGTGCGGTTGGGCTCCGCCGATTCGAAACAGGACTCATCGTCAGCTTATTTGGTCCAGTCTCGTCCGTCGATCGATATTTTCTGCTAGTTCGTTCGTTGCAGAGGCTGGAAGAAGAAAGAAGCGATCACAGTTCGATGGTTTCCGCTATGTTCGATCGTGTCTCTTTCGTTTATTAGAAATTAGATCGTTCGACTGGCGAACGATAGAGAGTCCATTTCGGAGTCGTGAGGCTTCTGCAATGGTTCGCTGGTGAGCTTGATTGTTTTACTAAGAGGGATCGTTAGATTGCTTTAATATCGGATCTTTGGGGGATGATTTGGGATGCAATTTAATTGATTCGTTTAATAGCTTGTATAGTATAAAACGGAGTCTAAATTGTCACGAATTTTCGTGCTGAATAGCACAGTAACTAGCTAGACTTGTCACACAGCTTCTGGATCATTTTACTTTAATTTTGGTAAGATACACGAATCGATTGACCATTTGACAGATTGATTCCTGATACAGGAGACATTAACCCTTTGCATTCTTTTGTCGAATTTCACTCAACATCGGTTTTTATTGCAGAAATTCCTGTAATAGAGTCCTACTCGACATTTTTTCATTGTTTCTATACTAAACAAGAAAGCAGAAAATATGGAATAAAAATAATTCGAAGTGCAAAGGATTCAAAGTAAGCGTCCTAGAATATATTTCCAAATTTTCAATGTAATTCTGAAAATATTAAGAGCCCCACAGCATGGATGTTCAATTACACAGTTACCTGATTCGTGTACCTGGGTACACGTGTGTCTAAGTGCAAAGTTATGTCGAAAAGGCTTCACCTGCTTTCGTATAATTCGATCAAGGTCCTTCTCACGAGTCATATGAAATACTTGAGACTGTATAAATTTCCCCGATACGGTGCTCAATGTATACATCTGTATAGACGGATTATCGAATAAAATGGAGACTTTCGTAGCTGACTCTCGTTTCGAACGTGGATCGAAATAGACGTTCTTTTATGGCGTGGTCGATTGATTTCTTTGAATGCTTTCTTTCCCCTCTTTTGCTCTATTTTCTCTTCCTTCTTTTTTTATTTTTTTAAATCGACCACTTATTCTATTTATTGGATCGGTTCGCATCCGTTCTTATTTGAAATTCAATATCGTACAAGAAGAAGACGGTGAATGGATAAGATGGCGGATTTTCCTCGCGTTTCATCGTGCGGAGAACAAAGACAGCGTGGCACAATTATACCGCTGGATATTTGATTTTTGTTCTTATTTGCTTTAACGACCTCGATAGGATGCTGCATTCAGATGATAGAATGCTCCTCGATCATTCTAATCCTACCTAAGGAAACGAGGAATCAATTTAGTTTTGTGACCATTGCAATTAGAAATCTAAATAATTGAGACAATGCAATTTACTTTACGAATTTGTTACTGCTACCTATCCTTCTCGTAGTATTTTTACAAGAATGAACATACGACGAAATTGAACACGTTTGAGAAAATATACAATACATTCAAATTACATTGAACCTTAAATTTGGAAGCAATATTGTTTTACAAATTTAGAAAATTATTTTAAATATAAGTGGCATGCGACCTAGGTAGTTCACCTTACACACATCCACGTGTGTAATAATAGTGCTTATACGTGGAAGGAGGGTAACTCGTAGATTTACGTTTATTAGCTTTCCTCGTTAGAGTTGAATGAAATTAAATTTTCAGAGAACAATTCTAATTTCGTGCAAACGCCATCTCGTTTGTGAAATTTAAAATATCGCTGAATATTCTCGCTCTAGGATTAATTTTCCATCGATTCACCCAATTTTGGCTATACTCTGCCAGCATTTCTCTTTTCCTCTCCCAGAAGCCTTCCTTTCTCTTTGCTTGCTTGAAATTTATTCGTTTCGTTTCGTCTCGAACAAAACCTTAGTCCTTTTCTTTCCTTCTTTCGCTTTTCTTCCTCAAATCGAGTTTTCGATTTGCAGTCTAAGTCTGTTTGCAAAATAACTCGCAAGAGTTTCGTTTAAACTTCGCTATGAAATCGCGAGGGAAACGTTTTTCGCCGGGTAACGTCGAAACGAGTTTCTTCTGCTATTGATATATTTTGTACAGTTTTCTTAAACTGGGAACAACTATTTTATTTGCAGAGCACTAATTTTACATCTCGTTACGCGTGTTGCTTTACCTTGTTGCAATATTTCAATGTTTAGAAGGTTCTTGTTTCTGTTTGCCTTTTATTTGTACATTACGTTTATTCGTTGTTCCTTGCATTTAAAATATTTCGCAAATTCAAAGGGTATACTTTGAATAATTCATGTGCACCAACCGTGTTTTCGAGCTTTAGTTGAGCTATGGTTATTACCATCCACGAATGAAGGAATAAAGCACAATTAGACGAGATATATTTTTCATGTTACATTATGAATAAACACGTAATTCTCGACTGTCATGTACAAAAATGACAGTATTTTCATTTTGCATATTTTATTCTCAGATAAACTCCTATGTAATCTTGGTTTCATTTATTATTAATAACCCCTCCATTTTTTCTTTCTTCTTTTCCTCTTTTATTCTTTGTCTCGTGATATATCGAGTATTATAATAACATTTCATTTCGTATAAATAATTCTTACTCGAATTTTTTAAATAAAACAAACGACGTATATCTCTGATGCGATGATATTGTAAGTGTATATTAATTACATGTATAGTAATACTTGTAAACATCTTAACTTATTAAAACATATTTTAAAAACTACCACACGTGTTATACTTTATATTATTTCGATTGTATTTTATTTTTATTTATTTCTATTTCTATCTTATTTTATATCGTTGAAACCTTGTTAGAAACACCGATTCATTTGGAAAACAATTCGCTTCTCGTAATTACCGAATTGATTTTTAGAACTTATAATACTACTCATGTTATGGATTTTTACATCGTAGTATGAGTTAAAATGGACTACAAGAATAACTCCGATAAAAACTGTCTCTTACATGTCAAATTTTAGTTCAGCTTAATCCCAAGAGTAAACCTATGTCAACTTCGATTCGAAACGTCCAAGTTTCAAGCAGCCTAACACAATCCTACGATATGGAACTGTCAATGCCACAGACATCGATACTCTAAACTCCAATTTTTCATTTTTAAACTACTATGTTTGAAAAATATCGTCAACTTTGTGGCAGGAAGTCTTCGAATTGCTATTTTTCTGCAATGAAAATTGCAAAGGATTAACACTCGTTCGTCCCCCTGGCTTTTACGCGATATTCGTACCATAAAAGAAACCAAACAAATTTACAGGAAATTAAGGAAAAACGTGTATCGTACCACCTAGCTAACCTATGCAGAATATTTGTTAACAATATTCCCTTCACGCTCGCAACAGCATTGTACCTAAGAAAACGAGTAACAAGGTTCGCGAAAGATATTTAACGCGAATTACCCTTTTACGTGTACAAAGATGTGCTCGTAATGTGTGTTAATTTTCTCATGGCCGTGGCACGCCATAATGCCATCGGCGTTAATAAGCGGCACGAAAAATGCATTAACTCGTTACGAAGTAATCCGCCGTCTTTGCGCCTGTGTTAACGATATAAGTATCGTTACTTTCATTGTTCACCCCTTTGCTACGCTTCACCATCGTATAACGAACGCGAGATGAACGACATCATCTTACGCTGTCAATTATAATGGTAATCTGCCTACTATTAACTACAGAAACCGTACACGCACAGTAATCCACGGCTCGAGACACCGAGATTGAATCATGTGCTATTAAGGGTTCGAACAGGTGTGATCTTCGAGATATTCCAATTTTTATGAAGAACGTTATCTTTCAAGACACGATTTAAACCATTGCACTTGGAATCACTTTAACACTTTGACTGCCATGCATTTTTATATAGGAGGCCACGATAAAATTTCCATTATTCTTAGAATATAATGACGAATTGTCAAACAATATGGCAAAGGAGAAAAAGAATGATGGAAATTATTAATGTTTTCTATTCGAAGTTCTCTATTTATTTACGTTGTTCAAATATTAAAAATTGGTTGGAATAAAACAAATATAAATTGAAGAAATTGGTATCGCCGAACATTGGTGACCACCATAGCCTCACTGCAGATACCAGCACCGATCACTGATAACCACCGTCATCGTGTCGACAATCAACGTGTTAAAAAGTCAACTATCCTTTATTTAAATACAGTTATACTATGAAAAATTAAAACTACCTATATATATACCGTAAGTTATTTTTCTTTTTAAATTTAACTCATCGGACAACAGTACCAAACTACATCACACAAATTAAAACCTGAACCTCGTAAAAAGAGAAATAACAAAGGACCGCCACTGTACGTTATTTTTTACTGGAAAACCCTTTTTATGTGCAATACAATTTACGAGTAATTTCGAACTGTCAAGTTAGGTCATCCATTTTGCACTGTACCAAGTACCACTGAAACTATCCAGCACAAGCTTCGAAACCGATACAAAATTTTGTATGGAAAGTAATAATGTATAAATATTTGCAAGGAAAGAAAAATATTCTACTAAGTTAAAATACTATTATTAATTATTACCACATATATTTACTTAAGTATACGTAAATTTTGCTGCCTAAATATTGTATTTATATTTCTAAATCATTACAACTACACCAACATACCGGATTGCATTCGAGCATTAAATTCGTGTAAACAAATCTAATCACGTTTAATATCTGACTAATAAATATGCAAATAAATGAAATACCAACACTACACCATACTAAAATTATTACTATATTTATTAAACCTATTTGAACATTTTTAAAATAATTAAAATATCAAATTGAAACTTTATGACAAAATTACTCTATTACTCTAATAATTACTGAAATAAATTACTTTGCTGACGAAATTACAACAAAATCATTAGCTCGATATTTAGCAAATACCAGGGAACGTTAATTACAATAAAATTTAGAATATAATTTTCTTAGTATCGCTTTCGTCTACTCCTTCACCTATAAAATTTATGTAGCTCCGGATGAACTCGGATCTTTAATCGATACTAACTTCAACAAAGATAAATTTTCTCAAATATTCGCATATCAGTTACTGTCGCTATTCGTAAAAAATCCAAACTTCCTCAAATCACGCACATTCATCGCGATAAACCGTACCAAAGGATCGATAGAAAACTTCGTCAACCACATACCGAAAGAATAACGCGCCACGGACTGCCTAAAACCGCGCAACATCCGCTTTCGAACAATTAAATACACCACTGGTTTTCAAAGCCAGAAACGCGCGACGATCGGAATCAATACCTCGACGGAACCCGGTGAAAAAAAAGATAGAAGAAAACAAAGGTATCAAAAGAGAAAATGAACCCCCTTTTCTCCACCGACCTCCAAAAAAAAAAAAAATAAAATAAAAAAAATTGGAGAAAGATGGAGGAGTGGAAGAGGGAACGAAAAAATCGCGAACCCGTGTTCCGCTTTGCCATTCCTCCGGAACGTTTGAAAGTGCGTTGAATACCGTTCACCGCGTCCATTTAAAACGATGATCGCCGCAGCCGACATATCGAATATGTCGCGTTGGTATTTTTACTTTTCCCGAATGCACTTTGCCATAGAGCCCGTATCGACAGAAGTGACCTATCACGAGTGCCTCCGCGAAACAACAATACCGCAGCCAGTTAGCGTTCGTCGCTCATTGCGCCCATTGTTGTTGCCGATGTGCATCGCTTTTATGAATCGACAACTACGAACGGGAGGGGGTGGAAAAAATATACCAAGCGAGTCTGCATTCGATACTACCATTTGTTGCGATTTATGCTTTTTTTTTTTTATTTATTTTAAGCGGAGCTATGGAATGCTAAAATCATTCATTTTGGAAAGACTTGGTAGGAGGTTGATATGCAGGGATGCTCGATATTCTTAGTCTTTTACGATGGTGCTAGTCAGAGCGTTGTAGAATTTGAAGAATGAAAGAATGAAATTCACAGAAGAAAAGTCAGAAACAAAGAACGAAGTATATTTTCTTATTTAACACTTTGACTGGTCATATATGTAGGATTGGAATGTCAAGAGTGTCTGGGCTTAGAACGAAAATGACCGTGTGCAAGAGGATTGACTGCAAAGAATATTTATGGCAGAGTCGAGTGAAAGTTTAGGGATGCGTCCAGAGTGGTTGAAGTACCTGGTCCACCTGGCATGATTGGAAAGGAAAGCCTGGGTATGGAAAAGGACAGAATGAATGGTTTAAATAAGGGTGCAAGGATACGGGGGAGACAGTCTCCAAGAGTCTTTAACAGTCTTTAAAAGTTTGTGCCAGTGTGTCAATAAGAAGTGCAGGTCGATCGTGCCCGTAGCGAATCTCTCTTGTTTCGTAGCCGTCAATCTAAGTATAAGCTTATTT
This sequence comes from Eufriesea mexicana, assembly GCF_001483705.2. Taxonomy (NCBI): domain Eukaryota; kingdom Metazoa; phylum Arthropoda; class Insecta; order Hymenoptera; family Apidae; genus Eufriesea; species Eufriesea mexicana. Next base: position 377,864 of record NW_016909198.1, on the reverse strand, counting down.
TATTCTATTAAGAAGTAAGCAATACTATTTTAGTCAGTCCACCCAAATCCCGATTCTACATATATGAAGGCCACTGTTCTTTATATGTAATGTCCTACGTATAGAACTTGTTAAATCTACAAATGTACCCTAATGGGACTACCCGTTAATTATATATATAAATAAATAAATATTTTATAATTGAGATTTAAAGGATGAGTGACAAGAATAGCGTGTTTTGAGGATAACTCTTCGCTAATTTGACGAGAACCTACAAGGAATTTATGAAGTAGGATTATTTAGAAAGATATTTGCTCCTATTAAGAAACATTGCGTAGAGAATTCTTTTAAGCTATCGTTTAAGGAATTTTACGTAGTAGAAGTACTTATTTGGAAATATTGTCTGAAGAAATATGTGATTTTTTCTAATTTGAATTAGAATTATTATGACAATTATTCATATGTTAATTATTGAATAATAATACTTATTCGTGAACTGCTTGTTTGAATACGAGCAGAATCAATATACCATTAATTGCGAATAAGTATCGTGTAATAAATGTCCAAATATTGTCTAATTGTCCAATGTATGATCTAAATTAATGAGGATTTTTAAATGATAATTTAGATCAGAAATGTTGCGTCTATTTGTCTGATCAATATCGAGGTCGTACGTCGAGGCCAAGAGGAAGAGGTAATTACTGCATCCTTGCATCTGATTACCTGAATTGGAGAAATTCGAATGCAGCTCGAATCCCACGATCCATCTATGAATTACGTCTGATAGGAACACCCCTCACTGACCCATCTATGGATCACGTTGAAGATCGCAAAGAACTGCACCATTCCATATTCCAGGACTAGCATACGCCATTCTCATCCAGTTACTGTCAAAACTTCACCTACTTTGAAATCGAAAAGAAGTCCTCTAGTCCAAAGAAGCTCCAACACGAAAACTTTGGTAATTCCAAGTATAGATCACAGAGCCATTTATGTACGAATAAGAGTATACCTATTCGTAATCATTTTACTTGGTCTCTGTGGATGTCTAATCGAAATTCATGCAAAAGATTAGAACCGTCCCATGGATTTAGTTCCAGATAGAGCCAATCTTTCGACTGATTAGAAAAGAAGATAACCCAGTGATCCGACTGATTAGAAAAGGAGATAATCCAATCCTTCAACTGATTAGAGAAGTCTTACGTTTTCAAAGTAGACCCTCCAAGATGATCTCACAGCATTGTGTCTTTATTGGTGGGACATGAGACTAGCCAATTACACCATACACCTGCCAATTATTTCTGCCCTTATATCTAACAGAAAATTCCTACAATTGAGTTAATCATACTCACAAATCCACAGCCTAACTTTCACGAAGGTCTATAACGATACCAAATGAAGGATCACTAATTATCAATTAATTAACAATTATTGACTACTAATTAACGATCGCTACATCTCTAACTAAAGAAAGTATAATACATATGTTAGACCTTATGGATATCGAACATATATGCACGCGTGTATGAACGTATACAACGAGATTTATCCTGAAAACCTTGTGTTTAGTCCTGACAATGACGTACCCCAAGATTTAGAATTATTTGAGTCATTGGAAATAGAACTGAGGTCGCACGAGGCACAAAATAAACGTAATTTTCCCGAATTAAATTTCCTAAGAAGATTGTTCAATTTAGCAGCTAGAAAAATCCAAAATCCATCGATTCTTCACTAAATTAGATGCAAATGTAATATTTGTCACTGCCATTGTTGCATATGTACAATACACGCAATATAGATATTCTCGAAATGAAATTAAAGATAACACGTACTCCATCATCCAAGATCTCTCTCAGTCGAACACCTATGCCCCAAATCGATTCGGATAATCAAGATTCTATTGTATACGCGATATCACGATCTCGTTAACGATTTTCCTCGAAGCCTGCAGTGTCCTCCAGCCTCGCCACAGTTCCAACACGTATCCCCAACAAAAACGTTGTATATCTATTTACCGGCACAATTACGCGAGCTTCCACGAAAACGTTGGAAAAATAGGAAGAAAGAATATTACGAAGGAAAGAGTATATTCCAGGCATTCGTATTATAAGGCCATTGTTAGGAAATTCCTAAACAAAAGAGGAGCGATGGTACGCCGATGAACGCAGCGGCTCGGTTTTATTCTCGCCAGTCAGCTCTCTCGGTGCTCGTTTCTCGATGTATCGAGCAACGCTGGTAGGAGGAACGCGGCTGCTCGGCATCCGTTGCCTACATCCGGTTCGGCGAAGAGGGTGAGGCCATGATATCGCTGCTACGTGTTCAGCATCGCGGACGGGGAAATCGGCGATCGCGAGGCTTTTGCGGTTTCGCATTCGATGCGAGTCGATGACGGTGTCACAGGACAATTACGGTGATGTAAGGGCCTGGTCGGGTCTCTGGTAGTTGTAAATTTTCTGTACTTTTGCATTTAGATACATGACTTAATTCGCATAACACTGCCGGCCGCTGTCACGCAGACGTGACTTTGGTTCAGCGCGGCACAATGTTCCACTATGCTTCTGTTTTAACTCTTCCGATCGTCTTTTCTCGACATTCTTTAAGCAGATGCTTGTTCCGTTAGTCTCAAATATTAGTGCCTTTTTAAATGATAAGAATAGCGTAAATATGACCATCAGCAACTAGTAGAACCCGCGCGAAATTCACCGGCGGCGAAAAATGAGCGGCCGGTAAAGTGTTAAGTAAGATCCAAGGAATATCTTCATACTGATAATTTGTCAGTCAATCAGTATTCCTACATTAATATACGAACGTCAGATCTGTCTATCCGTAGTACTTGATCAACGAAATCACGGATACCTTCAAGTACTAAGTACCCCAAAAACGTATACATTGTCGCCACTCAACTACCCTGTATAGTAGTTATATATAAATTTTGCCATATTCTTCGCAAACACACCTCGATCCGTTCGAAAAAATGTCAACATCCAAAAATCGATCTTCTTCAGCCCTGTAAAGTACACCATCCTCTTTCATCTGGCTGATGAATACGCATGAGCCGGTCTGTTGCCATTACAAATAAAGTGGATCTAACGGTCCTCGCTGGAGAAAACTGCGCCTCGCCTTCGCCAGCAGAACGCTGGCAGTTTATCCACGAATTTCGCCGAAGCCATCCAACGACGACCTTTTGACGGCGAGCTTAAGTGTACAGTGCTTAACGCAAATTCCGTCGCCACCCGCAACCCTTAAACTCGGGGCTTCTGCGGTACTCGTATTACCTTAATTCGCCGCTGTCCAAGGACGATAGTAGAGGCAAAGCCTCGCGAAGGACGCCCGTTAACCAGCAGACCGATGACCCACGGTATGCGGAGGTTATCGTAAGGCATTCTTGGCCAGTTTGATTTAGTGGCTTCCCTTTAGTTGCTGTGGTAACTTAACCGTTATCTGCCCTGCTGCCTATATTCGGCCCATGCTGCGCTTGTATACTCGTTCCCCACGTACGGAACTGCTCCATGTACGCGCGCATGCAATCCGCGTGGCTGGTAACCCTGTTCCATCCTGGAGTGATAAATTACCCCGGTACTTGCTCCACCTATCCTCCTTTCATACTACTCTGTCGCTACTTGGATTTTGACTTGGTTTCTTGTGTTTGTCATCTAGCTGGCGTCATATCGGGGAAGCACTTTGACTAAATTTTTTCCAGATATGCTCAGACGTGCAGATAATTCTTTTGTTGCTTATGGCAGTGTCAAGGCGACGTTTTACAGAACTCACTGGCGCCACCATGGTTCGTATCTCCAGTATGTGTACTCTAGTAAATATCACATATATCTTGGAATTATTTATTAAGTTTTGTGAAATTCCTATTAACAAAGGAAATCCTTGATTCCCCTTTTGTTGCTTATGCAGGTCTTGAGATGATGTTTCACAGAACTCATTAGCGTCACCATGGTTCATATCTCCAGTATGTGTACTACAGTAAATATCATATATCGTTGAATTAATATATTTATTAAGTTTTGTGAAATAATTTTGGGGTTCCCTACTGAAAAAGGGAATTCTTTATCTTTAGCTTTTCAAAGTTATTTCAAAGATACACTTCATGTTCTTTAAGTGGTATGATATATGTTTGCTTTTGCAAATTGCAGCAGAAAGAACATATTCAACACATGTGTCTCACATGATTTTAAGATAATCTAAGGTTGCAAATTACAATTTTTTAGAAATTTTATGTAAAATATGTCTATCTTAAGTATCCAAAAATACCATTATAAAATGTGGTATTATAAGATAGTCTCAATAATGCGATATAAAGCTACCCTCGGGTCAATAGACCTGGAAAAATCTTGAAGTAAACTTTGAACGGCTTCAGGATCGTATAACCAGCAATGGAGCACTTTAAAGTCAGTGGACTTCGTCCTCCATAGCCTAGAATATGACGATTTATGATCCTATCGTGAGGACAGTTCTAAGAACACTTCTGGACCCAAAGACCTCGAGCTTCGTGGCTTCAAGATCGTGGAAGCCAAATCAAATTAACTATGGATCCCGTGGCCTCGATCTTCATAATTTCAGACACAGGGTGCAAGTTGGACAACCACGAATATTATGGAGATCGAAGTCCTTACACCTATGGGTAATTTGTTTGACTCTTGAAGTCATCGTAGTTCTCGAACTTTTGAGTGGTTTGTCCCATGTCTTGTTAACCATGGTGCTCCTTGTTACGAAGTTTGAACTTGTACCGAAACAGGTTTCGTGACACAGAAGTGGTCAATACGGGTTTTTACATCTTCGTGGTCGATTAATTAACAACTACCACGATTTAGTAATTGTTAATAATATTACATAAAAAGTCTTCTCAGAACAGTCACATAAATAATTATTCTTACGTATAATAATTTTCACAATTGGTAGAACTAATATAGAACTAATATCTAATCTGGCGAACTAGAAACTACTCTGACAAATTCAAATTTGACATTACAACCCTCTTCAATGCCTATATTAATGCCTTACTTATCAGTTATTACTGTTGCGCAACAAAACTAGAACGATCACCCTTCCCAAACAATTTTAATAATCTAATAACCTCAATTAAAACTGTAGAAGTTACGAAACAATTCCACTTAATAATCTCAATTAAAACTCTCAGAATTACTAGTGGCCTGAAACGTTTAGCTAAAGCTCTATCAACACCCAAAGAATAATCCATAAATCCACTCAGGACAATTATTCCAAAATCCTCCACTCATCCTGCTCACTCTATCACAATTACCATTTTCAACTTATTTCGACAATCTTGAGCCTGATTATTTCTTAACTTCCACACTTTAAGAAAATGTAAATAACAATGAACTAAATACTTGTATTTTGATATTACACGTTCTTTATGAACAATATTTTGTTAATATGTTTTGTTAATAAAACATAAAATGAAACATTAAGCTTGAAATAACTGCGAGAAAATTACTTCATACCTAACATGTGATATCAAAACCAGAAAAATTGAATCTGAGAACAAAAACTAAATCGAGAACAAACTAGGTAAACAATTATAATGCGAAAGGTTAAAATAGTCTTGGAATTATCCTACATTTATTTCTGTTTATCCATTATCCACTACTGTCAAAATTTCTATTTACGCAGCTAAAAGTCATCCCTATAGTACTTTCTGCACCACCATTCGACGAGTCCCACCGTTTAGAATCGTAAAAATATCCTTTCCGGATTATCGAGTCGTTGTAGCCTAGTCGGTCACAGAGTCTACGCGAGAAGCCACAGTTTCGTCTTAAATCAGCGTGTCGACTTGCGAGAAAATAATATCGACGTTTCTCGAGGTCGATTCTCTGCTCGTTCGTGAAATTGATTTCCGTGCACATTGGGAAATCAAGGCAACAACAACTCCTGCGTCTTATGCACGCCGCGCCATTGGCTCCCGACGTTTTTATTCCCGTTTAACCAACGGATCGATTGAGTCTTGCTGGCCAGGCGAAAAACCGTAATGACTTCGCCCTGAAACTAGCCAAGAATTCTTTCGGATACCGTCGAGACCTGGGAGAGTCTGATCGAGCCACGCAGAACCATCGCAAAAGAGGCCGCGTCAGATCATGTCGGATAAGTAACGAACAGGTCGCGAACTGTCCGGAGATTCTTTGATAGATGCCAATACTATCATATTTTCCCCGTGATCCCTGACAGTCCGACAGTTGGATTGCAAGGAAACAGCGTCACCTACGTATCTCACCAAGAGGATGAGAAAAATTGTGGCGTGGCTACGGTGAAACTTGCGCTCCAGAAGGGTTCAGGTTAACTCGGGGTTTGACATTTCGACGATAAGCAAGTGGTTTCGGTGGTGGTAGTGGACGTTTCACCTAAGAATCTTGAATTTCTTCTTACGCTTTCTTATGATTCGAGAAAGTTGTAGATAATCGCTCTAAAATTAAGATAACAGTAACAGATGAGTATTCTCACTATACCGATTACAGTATATTACTATTATTACTATTAATTATATTACTATTATATAACAGTATATTAGAATTACTGATCACAATACCGATTACAGTTCGATAGCTGTAATCATATTATAGAGTCACACAGTCTCTACGATGCTGAAGATTACTTCGGATGAAAATTTTGCAGACTAATAACTGGAACTAACTCTAACTGACTCACTCACTGACTGAATGCTCGAATGAATGCTTCACTGATTATCTCAACATCTGTCAACTCGTTCCTCTTTAAAAATTGCCTCTATCTTCCAGAACGGGTCCTTTTAAGTCCATCCGGAAAGCAGGGGTCTGCCCCAAAGAAGGAGGAGTGTTCCCTACAAGAACGCTTCGATCATCGCACAGTAATAAAACCTAAAAATATCCTACAATATAATAACCTCTATATAATAACCAAATAAGCAAATTCGGAATTAACAAAAGAGAATAATAACTTTAACTACAATTTTTCCCATGCTTGTTAAAAACTCGTACAAATGAGAGAATATTACATCGAATGTACTAATTATCATTTGCACGTATCTGTAATACGAATTTTTCTGTAAAAACAGAAGGCAATACTGAATTAGCCAGTGTTGCAAGGTAAATAAAGAATATTTAGATAATCGATAATGAGGAAACACGTACACGCATATTACTTAACAATCGAACGAATGGAGCATCGTGGGGATACGAATCGCATTGTTAGGTTGAAGGAAGTAGCTAACGAAGCTGGATCCACGAGAGGGATTAACAATCGCGGAACTTGCGAGTTGTGGAAACACTAACGAATTCACGGTTACCCTGTGAAGGATTCGGAAAGAACGAATGGTTTCCATATTTCACGATCGATCGGTTCGCAATCAAACTGGATCCTCGAGGACCATTCGAATGGACCCCGATACAGGATAGTCCGCGAACAGGGAACGTCCGAGCAAATATGGCACACTCGAAAGAAAAGCCACTCGAACTTGGAACTTAAGAGAGAGGAATGTCCTCTGGACCAATCGTGCCGCTGATGAGATAGACACTCGTCGGGATATACCAATGTTGATACAAGACATTTTCATTGTTGTCTTTCGTGGCTAGGCAGCGGTCAATAATATCGAGTTATCAGGCCACTGGTGAAAAGAGAACGGATATACCTTTTAAAGTGCTCTTTCACCCAGTCCGATGATACCTCTTTTGGTACGTTCCATCGCGGAAATTGCAAATAAACCTCAGAGATCCTTTAAATGTACCATTAGGATCCATTAAGAAACGCGATGAGCACTTTCAAGAGTACATTTTGCGAGAAATTGTCGTTTAAAATTTCATCCTGGCTGAATGAGCATCGGTATGAAAGGGACGTGGTCTTGAATTCGGGAAAAATTGTGCCACGTTGATGACGATTAAACAATGAAGTGGCGGCTGAGCTTTATGCTTCGTTAATGAGGAAATAAGCTGGGTATACGAGGATTGTCATGCACGACGCGAATATTCTACAATTCTATTTACAGTACTGACTGATGCTGATATTCGCCAGGGTTGCGTGAAAATATTTAAAAACAAATTTTTAGGAAATTTTTGAAAAACAAAGTAATTTTGTTTCCTTTGTTACGTAACTAATCCGTAGAAGCTAGATTTATTTTTAATTTAAATCGTTTGCGAATGATTGTTACTGGATGACATTAATTCCTGAATTAAATTATTCTTTCCCATTTTTTAATTTGTACTTCATTATTATTGGATTTATTAATTTTATCTGTTTTCGTATTTCCGAATTTGTAAATGCATATTTTACGAGAATTATTTAAATTACTGCGCGATGAAATGATCATAGGTTTTAAGAAACATAATAAGAGAATTAATTAAATGAAATTTAAACGTGATGTACGGTAAAAATGACATAAATTTCAAATTAAACTTCGACATAAAACACCTTGTATTTCTGTCAGTAATATTTCTGTATTGAAAAAATTAATATTCCTGGAAAATTGCAACTCAATTAATTTCACAATTACGTCATTTATGAGATTATTTCAGAGAAAATAATTTTCGCGAAAACAATGTATACGCAAATAACGATCGCTAAAAAGAACGACATTCGTATCGATGCGATAAAATTTTTCCGGTATCTATAATTGAAATACTGTTTGCAAAAATAACAGTCGCGCGAATTTTCATTAAACTGGCCGTCATATTTGGAATAATGAAATAATTAAAAATCGAATACCTTCGATAATAAAATAACAGAATATCCTCGTAACCTATCCCTACGATCTTCCAATTTTCATATTACGATATAAAAATAATCATAGATTCTCCGAAAAAATTCCGTATCCTACTTAATCACGAATATTAATACTACATTAATAATATACGATAATATTCTACATTCTAAAGTACAAGAAAAATAATAACCCCAATTAATATCATTAATATCATTAATATCTAACGTAATATACAAATTAAAGATACAAGTATAAATTATTAGCAATTAAATTAATTAATACTCCGCGTGTAAATAGGTCGAGATAATCTTCATTGGAACGAGCAAATCAAAAAATATCAACCGTCTAGCTTGCTGCCAAGCAATTACTTCAACACCAATGCTCACTAATCTTTGAATCACAAACAAATACACCTACATCCTCGGGGCAGCGAGTATCGAATTTGTCGTGTACACTTTGAAATCGTTTCCAATCGCAAAATTCCTAAACTACCCCATACTTTTCACCTCACTATACATTTGAACCAGATCGATCGATGGCACCCGAGTATCCTTCTCGTAGGATGTACGTTTTGCAGACGTCGTTTGGCATCGAGACGGGGATGTAACGTCGGGTCGTGGATCTAACGGGTACATAAACACGTACATAGGTGTATATAAAGCAACCAGAACCGCAGATACGAGCAAACTCTGTGGTACAAATTTAACTGACGTCACGATGCTTGCATACATTATCGAGGTGTCAGGGATTTCCGTCAGGGTTGTTTCGAGAGCTTCTTCAAAAGCTATTCAGACCTAATGAGGCGATAGACACACTATCGACATCGCGATATATTTCGGATTGATTCGTAGTAGAACACCTAAGCTGTCCTGATTGTACGATTGTTTCGATGTTTAAGAGTGTTTCACAGATGGTAGATTATCGATTCCGCGGCTGGATGAAGGGAGATTCAAATTGGGATGTCGACACGTGTTTTGAATGAGGTATATGCTTAATGGTACTCAGACATGACGTTGAAACATCTATTTGAATATAGAATAATTGGGATGAATATATAATATTGAATATATAATAAGAAGAATTATAAAATGATAATGAACGCGATTATATTAGTAGAATGATTTCTCTTTTGTGGAAAAGAGAGGGAGAAGAAATCCCGTGTCGAATTTGTAGTTAAATACACGTATTTTCGCTAAACGTGTAATTTTGTGCAATATTTAAACGAAAGAAATAGGTATGTATCTACGTGAGGATTTTCAAAAGTAAGAAAATTAGGATTCGAGTGGAAAAGTGGTTTTAAATTAAAATGTATTATGGTACTTTAAATTACTTCATGATTCAATCTTCTTACTAAAATATTAGTATCATAGTTGATTCACATCGGCTATGTAAATTTTGATAATAATACCTACGCCAAATTTTCATTGTTTTCTGTTTTCTTTCGTTAAAATGTCGAGGTTTAATTAACAAATTTTTGAAACTATTTCTTACGTGTTACATTTGAAAGCCTAGCTACTATAATCCTTCATCTCTACCATACAAATTAAAGATTAACTCGAGCAATCCTTTAAAAAGCTTCAACCATCTAATCCCATTCAAAAACTCTTTCACGCAAACGAGTAATTTCATTTATATGTTATATCTGAGAATCTAATTCCTATCATCTTTTATTCCTTTCATACGAACTACAAGTCGACTTAAGAAATTTTTTATAAGTAATAAAAATCATTTTTATAACCCTTTCCATTTAATTATTCACCTGAGACCCAATGAATCGTTTGATACTTCATTTGACTGAAATGTAAATATCTTAACCAAAGAAACATTCGAAATGAATTTCCTTAACACTTAGAAACAAAATATTGCAAAGGAAAAATAAAGAAATTGGAAAAAGATCTCACTGAAGATAAGAAATACCATCCTATGAATTAAATTTCTCTATTATATTATATTAATTACTTATATTTATGTAATTAAATATAATTACTTATATTACTTATATTTAATTATAATTATAATTATATAATTATTTATATTTAAGTAATTAATATTCTACCTATCCTGCATGATACCTGAAGTTTTCAATTTTAACAAAAATTGTTCACCACTGATCTGATCCCACGCAAAGGTATTAATTATATTTCTATTTTATAAAAAGATATCTCATTACATCTAGCCATACATAATTTTCGAAAATCATAGTTAGTCAATTTATTCCCACGAATACACAGATTCCACTACACGGGTGGCTAATTTTTCAAGTTCAATGGAACAACTGTAGAATTGCCTGCATAAATTTCCCTAAATCAGCACTCGTGTACACGCTGAACCACGTTAATTGAAAACAAATGCCAGCCTACCGTCACCACTAGAATCACGCGAAAGTTGTTAATCCTTGGAAAGACGACGAGACTAACATGCGGTTGGTTCCGTTTGTTCGCAGATTGGCGCCCTGAAGGAATACTTCCTGTTCGCTGACAAACGACTTCACAAGAGATCCCTCTCCAGCAGCGGGTCGCATCACAAGACGCTAAGGGATGAGCCGAGGGTAAGTGATTCCATCTTTGGCGAGTCGGAGAGGGTAAAGGCGTGCTCATCAAACTTCAACAACGAACACGGGCACAGGTGCGAAATATAGGAGCCATGTAATTTCGCAGCGTCTGTCGCTTGTGCTGGGCGCATTGTTTACCACGGCATTCTAATTTTCTGCCAGCGTAATTCGGCCATGTAATAATCTCCAGCGTTAAATATTACCCCCGGTGTTTTTTCGTCGGAAGTTATCCTCTCATGAAACGATGCTGTTCATTTGTTTCGTCTTACCGGAAAAAGAGAAGCGACCGTGGTGATTCATGGACATGTCCTGGAAATTTCTATGATATTTATCGTGTTGTGATATAACACGTGGGACTCATTTCAGCAGTGGATGGGGAATTTTAAAGTGAGCGAGAAAAGTTCACAATATCTAACCTGCTTGCTCTTGGTTCTGATACGCAGGTGTCTCAATGTTATGATAGATATTATATATTATTTATATTATATTATTATATTTATTTATTTATTTTACTATTATTATCATAACATCGGGACGCCTGTGTATCAGAATATATATATTTCTATTTCAACTAAATGGTCTTGTAAGGCCTTATATTATGGTCTTATACTATATTACGGAAAAGAATATATATGGTTTCATTTAAGAAAATGAATCTGACTTTGAAATTTCCTGCACCACTTAAGCCATACAAGAATAATATGCATGGGGCGATTCATGTACAAAACAAATATTGTAAATACGTCTTTTTGACAGATTCAAACCTTTCTAAAATATTTCACTATTTCCAGTGCAAGAAGACACCCTAGATTAGTCTTTTAATCGAGTATCACCATAATTTATTACGCTATTGTTACAATGTTATTGCAATGAATTGTAATATTATAATTGGTGCTACTGAACTATTTATATAGAATGAAATATAAGCTGTGGGAATTAACACTGGAATTATCAATCTATAATACCATAACCAAATATAATATACAAAGATGACAACAGTTAAAGCGATGCAATGAACATGCAGTACACCCAATTACAGCCCTGCCTAAATAAATGTAAATGTTCACTTTGCCAAAAGGGGATGTGTATTTTCAGAAATTGAAAAAACAAGAAGTATTGGGTAAATTATTTTAATGCCTTTGATAATTCTAGCGTAAAGAGTTTTCGAAAATATTGGTAATGTTGAAGGTGGAATATTTAAGGGAAAATTACGTAGGCCAATTTGCTTTCTCCTGGGTGATAATATCATGAAAATTTCGAAACTTTTGATTTTCTTTTAAAGGGAGGGGTCAATGTCTGAATATACATAAACAAAATCATTGCATATGAGTTTTCGATGAAAAAAATTCAATGAACTTGAAATTCCTATAACCCTGTCATATAAGAAAAGAAGCAAATTAATAAATTCAAGAGTTAAAGCGTCGAAGCACCTGAGTTTCGTAAAAATATTAAAAAATTGAAATTATTCGAACATAAAATATTTTACTATTTAATGAGTATATCCGAACAAATAACAAATATTCGTTGCATTGCGAAAATGAATGAAATCTGCGGAACGAGATGCATTAATTATCGAGCATATCCAACGATAAAGTTAGAAAAATTTACATTCCTGGCACGTTTTAATTATCATGAAATACGTACACGAGACAATCGATATGTTTAAATCGATTACTCTGGAGCCCAATTAACGCTGTTTCGTGAAATCATCGAAATTCTCATAAAAAAATATTTTAATTGTATTTTAACAAATTTGATCAAATACGTCGACGGACATCTGTACCATCTAAAAATTGCCTCACAAAATATTTCCTAAAACAATATCCCTATCTCAATCATTTAAAAACTTTTTCATTATATTCCAATCATCGGCTATCCAATATACGATAATAAAAATGCGAAACTGTGTTATTATTTCATTTGTCAAAAAATATTCACTTATTCGATCTTACATGCAATTATAAATGAAAATTCTTACTTCCATTAATCCTATCACGAGTAAACATCCTGCTTCTAAAACCAATTATCTTTAATCATCATTCGCAAGCCAGAAATAGAAAATTTCATTTAAAGACTAGTCCAACGATAAAATGGCCAAATGCAATTAGATCTTTTAATTAAAATCGTCGATGAATGGATTCCAATCGGTTTTACACGGATCTCTTTAACTGTAACTTGGTATGTCGCAACTACCCCATAATATCCATCGAAAAAAGATAGAAGAGAACGACAGGGTTTTAACGTGGAACGTAGCATTAAAACGGAAGTGGCCATTCGATGACCGTCTAAGGTCGTCGACAGTGGTTCCCTCTTTCCAGACCCTGTTCTACCTTTGGCGAGCAAAAACACGGTAGAATATCAGCGTGTTTCCAGAGATAATATTGTGCTTGCACCATCTTTTCAGTCCAGGCCATTGTCTTTTTCTCGCCGATGAAGCACTTCGACGCGAGATGAAACGGCAGTGAAAAGGTTTATTCGACAAATACGGAAGCTGAACCATTACAGCACACGTAATATGTATTTACGATGAAGCTGCAGCAACAATTGCTCAAGTGTGGGTAAAATAACCGAGAAATATCACGAGATGTGATTAATCGGTATCTACAGTTCATTCGATTGATATCCAAACGGATTGTGCTGTTAATGGAAAGTGTTTCCTTGTAAACGTCCGAAAGAAAATGGTTTCTTCAAAGATAATCACTCTTAAGTCGATTTGCAACGAACGGAAAGATGTTATACTTTGAGAAGGAGGTAAGAAGCGACGATGAAGTGTAGGCGAATATAAACTCTGAAACTAGTATAAAGTCGCAAGGAATGAGATATCTACGAGGACGACCATAAAAGATATAAACTGAAGATATAAAAGATATAAACTAAAAATATAAACTAAAATATGTGGTATGATAGATACGTATCTTATTATTTTCTTGTCCGGATAATCATTCTATTGTCCTCTGTTCTATTCGTGAGACGGTCCTCATCTTCTAAAAGAATGCACCATCTTTAACAAAATTTCAGACAAACTGAGGATCCCTTAATACTTTGACTGCCACGTTGGTCATATATGACCAGCCACTGTTTCTCCTGTGACACCACGGTGGTCATTGATGACCAGATTACTTGAACTACTTACAATTGTAAAAACTGAATGAAAATTAACAGTTAGTTAATTGTCAACCATTACCAACCGTGACCACTAATAAGATAAACGTTTCATTGGGTAAGAATGTTGCCTTATATCACCAATTTATTACTATTTCACCATTATATGCTTTGCATATAAAAAAGTATGGCCGTGGCTTCCTAGAGTAACCAAGTTCGAACTACATGGTGAAACTTGAATTATTTCCTCGCATATTCGATTATTATAATCAGGTATGAATTATGCATCAAACGAAAGACTACTCGAACAACAGGAATAAAAACATCAATGATCGTTATTGCTCTTCCTCTGGGAATATCTCACGAATCTATACATTACAGTAAACAATCGATAAGTCAACTCGGATCGATACTAAGTGCGCGAGCAAACCAATTAGTATAACACTGAAATCCTAACTCTCATGAGTATTCAAACTACTCTGTATACCTCAAGCTCTGGCACCGCCAATCCCCTATTCAGAGCTGCATAAAGGGAATAAACAAAGCAGAATTACCTCGATCGTCTCCTTTTAATCATTTCAGCGACCTAAGCTATGAAAAATACAATCTCGGTCCTGATTGAATACGAACAATTGACTGGCTGCCCTTATAATGATATATTTTCTTGAACTGCATGACTAAGTCTAGAAACCTGCAAAGTTTGAACTAAATCAATGACCCGAAGGGCTTGCACTCTCCTCGTTAATCACTAAAAGGACCTAGCTGATAAAGGTAGGCTAACATTAAAGTTCAAAACATCTTATTCATTCTTACCTTGACTACGGGGCAATGATCAGTTTAAATCCACCAAAAAGTAAGTATATATAAGCACCCCAGAAAATTGTATGAGAGCAGATTTTATTCTTCTCCGTCGATTCATAGTTATTTTATTCATAGTTATTTTCCGATGTAGCCTCATTGTAGAACTCGTATTGTATATAGTAGCGTTCTGAAATATATTAAAATTATTAATCGGTTTATAACGTTCCTCGTCCGAGTTCCAACATTTCTTTTGACAACGTGGATACACTTGCAAAATATTCGCTACCGAAAATCTCAGCCTTCGCTGATCCATAAAAGATTACCACCTCTGCGAACCTGCATAACAAAATGATTATGCAACGCGAGGTTGCAAACGGGAGTCGCACACAATCAGATTATTCGAGGAGCTTATTACGTGTGGTCTAATCAGATTTGCCATCAAACAGCAAATCGTTTAACATCGTTACACGCTCCGAGTGTAACAACTTTCGTCACGCGTTGCTAACATTCGTGACACACGCACGTCACCAGGTGCGTTTTAAATTGGATCCTTGGGATAATGAGATGTAATTTCGCGGTAGTCGAACGGCCATCGATCGTCGCGGCCTGGGCACCAACTGGTAGCTATTTTGCTTGATAAAACAGGTAGCCTCGATGGGACATTCGCGATTATCGATGGATGAAATGGAACCTCGGTATATTTCCATTTCAAAGAAGAGTACACAGTTGGGATTTTGCAGCTGAATTACTGATAGAACTTAACCGAGCGATTAGGATGTCGAAATAAACAAATGAGAGTGACGCTGGTCGCAACGTGTGAGACAGATGTTTAACTCACGGGGCATTAATACGATAAACTTCCATTTGTTCGTGTAAATCGGGGGATAAAACACTTTGGATAACTGGATCGTTTATGTACCAACACACCACTGGGATTGGCCAACGTGACGATGTGCTCGGAACTCTGCGCGTTTAGCTAATGAAGTGCAGCTGATTTTTATTTGAAGCACGGTTATGCTGAAATAGCCGTGAACTGATCGGGTTAACGGATAATCGTGGAACTGATGTTACGCAGTTGATATGGAACATAATCTCGATGTCGGGAAGCATCGTGGAAATTTATGATGATAATAAATTTCCGATTTCGATTTCCAATTTAAAGTTCTCCCAGTCTCTGGATCACCTTTACGCTTTCTAACTGATTCGTACCATTCTAAGCCAAAAGAAAGAAGAAATGGATATTAAAAAGTAACGATCGATGGGTCAGCTCTACATCGAGCTTCTGCTATAGTGAAGCATAGAGAAAGATAGGTGAATAATTATACGAGGATAAGAATGTTCGTGATAAGAGTTAGGAGAGATGGGAGTCTAGCTTTAAGACAGATTTACAGTAATTGGAGTCCTATTGTACGTGAAGTTAAGAAGAGGATTTCTATAATTGTGTTTTGACGATCATGAAACTGGACTTATCAAGTGCTTATTAAAAGTTCAGCAACCATATTATCAGTGGTTTATTTGTTCGTTGTATTAAGATAGATTATTAGAAAGTTTTAAGAACTTCCAGGATTGGAGAAGCTTTAGCTATTAGGAAAGTATGAAGAGTTAATGGTATGGAAATTCCGTCACATGGATTGAACAATTCGTATAATGTGTGCTGAAACACGTACCCCACTTTTCATGATTAAAATGTTGCTGTTTTTAATAATTTCGAAAAAATTTTATTTAATTACCTCACAGAGATATAACTGAAAGTGCAACAACTTCTTCGAGAATTAGAAACTAATCTTATAATTTGGGAAGACGATTTCAAGATGATCGTTGCCATTATACCTTCTTTAAGGAAATTACCTTTACTTCCCTATATTAAATAATATAAATTTATTAAATATTAAATAAATTTAAATTCCCTATAATTTTCCGAAAATTACTTCATATTCCGTTATTATATACGTGTCATTAGTGTGGGATTGGAATAAGTACGGCCCTGGAAGAATGGCAAGTGTGTCTGGACCCAGAACGAAAGAGACCACGCGCAAGAGGATCGATTTCAATGAATGTTTAGGTTAGAGTGAAAGATTAGATATACGTGCAGAGTGTTTGAAGGTACCGCGCCCTCGGAGGTTGCATAGAAAGAAGTATGATTGCAAAGGAAAGCCTGGGTATGGAAAAGGACAGATTGAATGCTTAAATAAGGGTGCCAGGGCGCGGACAGCACCAGTCCTTCACGTTCCTCAAAATAGTGTGTAAGTAGTAAAAGTCGAGCGTACCCATAGCGGGTCTCTAGTTTCGTAGCCAATAAGTATAAGTTTATTGTATTTTAAGAAGCAGTAAAACAACATTACGTTAGCCCATCCACCCACCCCGATCCTACATTAATGATAGAGTAATGAAAGCTGTTCTCGTGCAACATTATATTACATGAGTCATAAGCTTCTAAGGAAACGGTAATTGCCTGCAAAATAATTATACCCTTATACTACGAAATTAACAAATAAAACTTGGATGAAACTATAATATTTTCTTGTACCTAGCAAGGGCTATTAATCATCTTTCAATGAAATATCTTTTAATGGCATCTGTAAATTTATGGTTCCCAGTAAATTACCTAGTATCCCGCATAAGTACTGTTGATAGGTAATGGCAAGCTAGATATCACACGCCATCTTAATCTTACATGACTGGTGAGTAAATGTTATGTATATGCGAGGGGGATCTTACGTGATAACGTTACAGTGTTTAGACAGTGCTATTGCTACGTATCCTGCTTAATTCAAAATGCTGCCTTAAATTGAATTTCATGTAGTTCACTGACCAATTTCTCACAAAATTTGTTAAGAAGCATATTAACCAGCAATAAATGATTCTAAACAATACAATTAAAACTAAATAGAATTCCTTACTAAAAAATAACAAACAAGATAAGAAATATTCCAATGATTATGACAATAGCCTAAATCTTTTTCCTAAACCATTACATACTTTTGTACAAAATATCAAATATTCCTCTAAATATAAATTAATAAGATCAATTTCAGCAAAGTTACAAATCTGACGATTCCAATTTTCGCAGTTTATCTGTAACATAAACGAACGCATCACGAAACAACTGCTTACGAAGTAAGAAATACATTTCCCATTTTTTCAATAAACTCCTCGAGCCCATTCTCACAGCTTAAAAGTTTAACAGAACTCTCTACGGGCCGAATACGGTAAACTCGAAATTTCTATATGTTCGCCATTGCGTTTTTCCAAACAACGGAACGTACACGGACGCCACGACCGTGACACTTACCGACGCGGAACGCGCGACGAGTCCTAGGGACTTTTGGACGCGGGCCAAAATTCAGGGGCCGTGAATTTTCGCGGCGAGGCTTTAACGTCGAAATCGTCCGGGGATATGAATGAAACGATGACCGGGGCGTCACGCGTTTCACGCTCCGCCGGGTTGAAGCTCAACCGCGAAAACTGGTACTCGTCGATGGTCCCGTTTACAAGGCGCCATACGGCCGAATCCGTATATATTCCGCATGCTTTTCGTCCGCTCCTGCGCCGCCTGCGTATTTTTCCCGCTGACTCGGCTTGCTTAAATATGCGACACGTGAACCGTGAACACGCGAAATTCTTAATAGCCTGGCCGATATTCGGGCTACCGTGGAAACGTGACGACATATTGCGATTCGTCTGAATTTTCAGTGTCTACTTGGATGCGATCGATTCGTTGGGTAATATAAGGGGTGGTTGGTAGGAGAGATGCAAGTGATTAGATAGAAATACATATGGTGTGGATTCATTTTGATCGAAGATTGGGACTACTTATTGATGTACATGATGTCGACTTGTTTTGTATTAATAAAGATTAATTTCTATATTTTTTATTTTAATTTTACTGCGATAGATGGACGAACAGTTATGCGGCCGATTGTACCTAAATATAGTGTACATATTTAATAGTAATTGTTAAGACAGCAATATAGAAAGTTAGACGTGCCTTACTATCCTTCTTAAGCAATATAATTAACACAAAAGCACAGGACACGTACAACCCTACAACCTAGAACCAGACCCAATATATTGGACCCACGTGTGACTGACCCACCGAAGCGACGAACAGATCTCTACCCATAAATTGCGACATTGATTATTAAAATAATACCAAAAGGCAACTTCCCTGACTCCTCAATACTCCTCAGTACTCATCAACCGGAGGTCCTTCCGAAACACCCACGTCCAATCAAAAACTCTATTTTTTCTCCAATAACAGTCACTCTTAACCAGTCAAAAAGTCCATTTTTCCTCCACTAACATCCACTCTTGACCAATCGAAACAAACTCCAGGAGATACCGAACAGAACGTGACGAGACATTACAGAAATCATACAGAACTGAAAGAAAATCAGAAGCTAAATGTCAGCCAGAACGCAACACCACTCAGTATAACGCATACAAATTACATTCGAAATCGCAACTACCCGTGTAATAAAGCATATGCAAACACGAAAAAGTACTTTATTGCACATCCAAGGTACTTAGTATCTCAATTGGTAGAATATACTGAGAGCAGACATCCATCGCAAGATCTCTCTAATTAATGTTAATAGCAACATTACTATTACTATATAATAGTAATAATTAACTATAAGTGGAATTTATATCAATAATATTCGTATATAAATTTGACGTATATCATTGTCAAAACAATTAACTGTTACCGGTATTTCATCGTATTTAAACTACATCAAAATCCCATATGAAATTCTACCAAAGGGCACGTCGCACTAAATGTACAACTCTATTAAATGCTAAAACCGCTAAATTTCATGCGATACGCGAATTTCGACCACATCAAGCGAAATAAATTTCAATTCCATTGCCACGATAAATCAATCTCGTTTAACGTTAACGTCACCCCAAGGATACTCACACAAACGTGCCCTTATTCCCTTGAAACTCTTCACTCTACAACTTGTCCCTCAAATCCGTAATTTATTGTACAAAAATCCGATGCTGACAAATTTTCAAAATCATGGATTATCACGTCACTCGAAAAAAAAAGAAAAATAAAATAAAATAAAAATAAAATTAATAAAAAGTACATTTGTTGAAAATATTCGTAAAACGAATGCAGAATGAATAAACGAAAACACAATATGCCCAAAGGTATGGAGATAGAATTTTAGCGAATAAAAGTTGTTTAGTATAAAACGTATTCATTTTTATGGCCGCAATGATTTATTTTTTGCGGGTAAATTGCTCGTAAAATATTAAGACACGAAATAAATTTTATTTAACGAGTTTGTTTTTTATTTTCATAAATCTGGATCAGTTTTATCAGTATTGTGTATACGTATGCTTATTCATCGAGCCCCTCTACTCGTAGTAATTCCAAGCAGTAACTACTATATCTACACATAAATTTGTTTTTCCAAAATTTGTATTTTATTTATCTCGTGTGACATATAATACAAATTTTGGAATTAATTTACTGAAAATTCTCGAGAAATTGTACAGAAGATTATGCTAATATCCTATGCAACTAGAAGTAGAAACTGCTTGAAATACTTATGACCAAACAGAAATAAATCTACTTTTATTCGCTATTAAATTTTATATTATTTTTATTGCGATATGATTAATATTATTATTGGTACCTGCGATAGATCTTCAATTTTTCAACTTTTCATAAAACGATATTAACCCACTCACATCTCGAACCTACGATTTTTAAACATCACGTAAAAACCTAATCCTGAATCTTTACGATTATCTCGATATTTCTATTGCAAATACTATACATGTATAGCTAAACTCACTACTTGGTCCCTTAGCTTTTGAGTATGTAAAATATATATTTTGTACTCATTACCCTATTCAGAATCACCTCGAACAATAAAAATCTCACACATGTCTCTGAGCAAAATTTGTTAATTAATTCCACTGTCGAAGCATCAAGTTACTCACACCCCAAACTTTGAGAAATCGCTAAAATATCCAACTGTCCTTTTCTTGAGTACTTGCTATAATGTTATACGTCTATTGCCAAATACATATACCATGCGGAAGAACACGTATCGCTCGTTGCCTCGAATGTTCCCCAATCCCATACATGAGCGTTCAAAGAAAAATCACCGGCTGTTTTTTCCAGGTACGATGGTTCCAACAGCAGCACGAAAAGAAACGGAAGAAGAGGGACTTCGTGCCCACGTCGTTCGCGTTCGCCGATTATCCGGCGTTTTTCGACGAGTTCGGCCCACGTCCTAGGCAGGCCACGTTCCATCGACAAAGAAACAGAGGCGTGCCTCTTCAGAACCTGTTCACGGATCCGCTCTTTAAGGAACAGTGGTACCTGGTAAGTGGGCCCTTCGATTTTACTTCTCTGGAACCTCGACCAAAACGAACTACGTGACGGGACTACGTTCCCCAAACGTGGCGGACTTAACGACGTCCGACAGCACTTATAACGTATTCGGGATCCAATTCGTCCTTTCGATTTATCGAATCGGTTTTTGTTCCCCCTTTCGCCGATATTTATTACTCGGAATTGAAATTTGTAAAAATTACTTTGTTATTCGAATTGGTGATGTACTTTTTGATCAGGCTGTAACGAAACACGAAGACTCAAAATGGTTCGTAAAATATTTACTGTAGGATCAAATGTTTTGGATAAAAATGCATCGTTTTGAAATGAATAATAGTATAATCGGTTTTACATCGTTTTGCTCTTTTATTGAGAAAGTGAGGCTCAAAATAAATAATTACTGGAGTATCGTGAAATAAATTATCCTCACTTAGGAGGCACGCCCATTGAAAGAGATTGTTATAACGATAAGAAAGTAGAACAATGTAAAACCGATTATAATATACTTGGCAATATAAAATAGTGAATGTCCACTTCGAAACTGCACAACTTTTATCCGAGACATTTTTTCGTCAAGTACATAAACATTTTATGAGTTATTTCGAGTCTTGACATGACCCACTTTGTACAGGTAACACTTGTGTAACAATAAGTTTGGATATAATTTGTAAATTCTATCAAATTTTTAATTTCATTAAGTGTCAAGTTTGTGCAACTTGTAATTTTAATTAATTTTTCATTTTGTGATACGAATATTGTTGAATACAAAATAGCTGAAGTGAATCCCTTATTTTATTTACACAAAGGAGTATACCTTAAATTGGGTTATTAATATTGAAGAAGTCCTAATTTCTAAACTTTCAACCTATACATTGAATTTAGTTTAACTTTATAATTTTATAAATTATTATGTACTTAATAATAAATTACAATAATAAAGTACATAATAAATTATTATATACTCTATTTATATAATAATTTTTAAATTATATTATATTATATTATATTATATTACATTGCATTACATAATAATTCTAAAATTATATTACATTATATTATTATATAATAATTCCAGAATTATTAAATTATGCAATTAATATTACACCTACTGCTAACAATACACTAAATATCCCTATAACACAATGAACAAAACGAACAGAAAAGACAATTTAGAAATATTAACGTAATTACTGTTTTAATCAGTAGCAACAACAAACATCTCTACAATACCTAGAATTACAATCGTGTAGCTCATATTACAATTGACGGTAACAATATACTACATATCTACAACACGACGAACGTAAAGAACAGAAATCAACGTATAAATCCGTTAAATAGGATGGTATAACATATCGTACATAATTATACAATTACACGTCGTTTGGAACAATATTACGCGGAAATCTAATAATTCCAAACTGATAATGTTACTATTCGATCGTACTGCAATTAACACGGAGAAGAATACATAACGCTCGGCGAAATACGACCATTGGTTGTGACAAAAAGAATGCTCGATATCGTTGGGATTTCGTTGATGAAACAATTTTTCAAAATTCTGTTTTTATGTGAACAATCAAAAAACGATCGTTATTCGGGAATATCCAATAATATCCAATTGTTTGTTCGAGTTTCCATCATTCGGTTCGTTAAGTATCAATACATTGATCACCTGAATCGATTATCCACGCGATAGCCAGAAATTATTCAAAATTCTGTTTTCCAATAAAATATGCTAAACAATTTTTGTAAAAAAATAATATAAAATACCATGTGACTTGATCCGGTGATGTACAGAAGAGTGCTTGTGTAGAAACGCATGGACCAAAATTTTCCTGAAATAAAATATTATAATATATGAAATGAAGTACAAAATACTGCTTATATATAACACATAGAATAGAATTAAAATCAAAAGAAACTTACGTTAGATGCAGTGGATTTAATAGAGAATTCTATAATCCACCTCAAGAAACATACTAACACAATTCAATCATTCAAATTCAAAACAGCTTGGATAAAATGTATGTACAAGAAATGAAAACATAAGAAAAAGACAGGCAAAGAACTAAGTACACTCTCTTCCAGATTCTATCTCTGTTGATCTATATCTATTTTCACTTTCAAATAGAATCCTATCTGCATCATACATTCAAAAATCACTTGACCTTAATAAATTTGTCTGAACGAAATCTTGTTTATTAATAAAAAGCATCAGATCGTCGACATCGCGTAGCATATATCGAATTCCTGCCATTAATTCCAGAAACGACAGGGGCAGCGATCGCTGCTAACTATACCGAAAACGATCGTTTCGGGCGACGTGCAGAGAATTATGAACAGCGGCGCATGAGAAAGCATGGCCTCTGGCCGCGCTCAAATTTCTCCTCCGTATCGACAACGGATGAATCGTTCCCACCGTGCAACGGAATATCGATACGATAGTGTTGCTTCAGGTTTCTGCTTTCCGAGAAATAAGCTTAAGTCTAACTGGGATATAAAGAGAGAATTGTATTACCGTATTCGCTGCTGGTAAAATAGGTTCATCCGTTCCGAGAAGCTGCATATTGTTGCATGAAAAACTTCGTGAAGAATTTCAGTTGCTGGTCTATTTGTTGTCAGTAGATTCTGCTGGTGTCACTTCAAGCGATGGGACGATTCTCTTTAGCAGAATAATTCTAAAAAATATTATATTGTAATTAATCTGATTTACACAGAAATATTAAAATATAAATTATAAGAAAATTTTAAATTATTTAAATTACCTTTAAGAAGTGTATGTATTCTATGGAATAGAATTTTTCAAGTTCCAAATTATTGCTTGTGGTAAGAGAGCCACGTTGTTAACACGCTACTGTAAGTTTCTAATAACAAATGTTTTTATTGAAATACACATCATATGCATCAATAGTAGCAAACACATTCATTACCTCTCTGGTTATTATTATGAAGAAAATAACTTTATTAATGGAAAATCTGAAAGGTTGTTAATTAGAAGACAAGAGATCCAATATGCTAATTAAATATGAAGATGATCCAATAAAATATAGATATACTGTACTTGAGTTTAAACAAAGAAAGTTACTTCTACATCTTATACATATTTATAGAAATAAAGTTACTTCCTTGATGTTTTCTTAATATATACTGGAGTAATATAAACTGGAGTAAATTAAGATTAGATAAACCTAGTTTAAAGCTACATGAAACTCTTATCTTGTGTGATTATATGCTTTACACTGCACATTAACTATATATTTATGTACAAACATATTAGGACACAGTAGTTGAAGAAGGAAGATAAAAGAACATTATATTCTATTATTATGGAACAGGAAACTATAATATCTACCATAAAAAAATATAAAATAGCTCTTCAACCACTAATCTTTACATATAAATATCCTATTTATTTTTTTCACGATATTATCTATCCTATTTCCTAAATCTTACTTTACTATTTCTAAAATTTTATTTAAACCGTTTTCAATATAAAGGTGATTCTAAAGTCTAAATCTTCGTTTTCTTACACTTTAATAAATTTATCCTATCATTCTTCTCTCTTAATTACATTTCTTACAGTTACGTGGAACCTTTTATTTTCGACGAGATAATTCGAAGTATCATAGTTTCGACATGGTCTTGTTAAATATTCTCTACACTTCGTTCGAAACGCTTCTATTTTTCTAGTATAGTCCGTCTCATTCAATTATCCTCTGTTTAACTGGTTAACAGGCAATTTTTTCCTCCCTTTTCCTCGAACAATCCCCATCGAAATTTTCCATTTTCTCGTTTTAACCAGCGACTGAATCGACGCGATTCCTAGGTAAAACATTTGCACTCGGTTATTCGGAAAAAATTACCTTCGTTTAATATCCAATTACGTCATGCAACTCTGCATTTATTTTTCCAGATATTCGTTCAAGAACCTCACCTTTCCTAGACAATTTTGTGATTCGTATATAAGGAGATGTGGTAAAATGATTATTAATAAACTCGAAGCTTAAAATTATTTTGGAAACAATGGTTAATTCAGAATTCACTGGTATTATTAATCAGATAATCGATTGAGACTATTTCTCTGGATAGTAAATTTTTTCGTTTCACTGAAGATCTTAAGCTTATGCTATTACAGAAAACAAGGCCGACAATCGTGGAAAACTTTCGATTAAAACATGAACAAAACTATCTCTAAAGGTTTCTGAATATGTTGAAACATAAGAAAGATTAAATAATAAATTAATAAATCTCCTGAATCGCATTTTGCAACTGATCCTATTTAGAAATATACGATCTAAAGAATTTTAGGAAACCCTGTAAAAAATTAATTCATCTTTAAAAAAATAATTGTATATATATATATATATTATACACTATCTATTTTAAACATCAAGTTTAAATTTTTAATATTACCACGTGTTTAAATCAGTATCTTTCCTATTGGTATTTACTTCCAGCACGTAGAGAACGTCGTGAACAGGTGTTAAAAATTTCAGCCGCTTAACCGCGACAAACCGGCAGAGATATCGTTGGCAAGCTACTGGGCTGCACGAAAATTTCCTCCCAATTGAAATTCAATGAATTTCCCGCGAACCTTTCGCGCTCGATAAGGTTTACGATTTTTCAACCGTGAGATAAGCAGATTCGCATGAACGATACGCGGAAAATACAAACAACCGCCTGCGTTGAAGCACTCAATGGAACATTGAACGGTGCTTGCGTTGGCCAGATATTTTTACGATGTCGTTGTACCGTTTAAATTGGAGTGAGAGAAAGAGAAAAAAACAGAGAAATAAACGGAGAAAACGAAGTAGAAACGAAGAAAAATATTCGAAGCCGGAATAAATAATATTTGAAACGAATAAACGAAAAAATGAATAAAAGCTATTTATCATTCCACTACTATACTAGTCCGTCCTAATGTATACACTTTTTATGACTATTAAATTGTGCATTGAATAAAGAATTGTTATATATTTACTGGAAACACCTTTGTTCATGGGCTATATTCATTCTTAAATGTATTGTAAAAATCGATATTTTAAATATTCTCCTTTATATGCATATTATAACAAGCAGGCTTAGTTTGTAAGATATTTCTATGCAGCTTTCAATACTATCATAATGATCTGTACATGCATGTATGCGCGTGGTATACAGGTGTGTTATATATACTGGATTACCAGGCTCCGTGATTTGTTTATGGAAACAACGGACAAGCGAAGGTTTTCTACTGACACAAACGCAACCACATTCATACACAACATATATGTAATAAAGTGCAATATAGTAGTATCGAAAATTCTATGTGAATATCTGGAAAACTAAAACTGATCGCCAATTTTCTTGCAGGAAAAAGTTGTTCAAAATGTCGACCTCTATAACATACTTAAAAATTAATAAAATCCATGAACATAACCACTTCAATAATTTCACCAACGTTTAATATTCACCTACTAATGAAATCGCATAATTAATTTATATAATTTTTGAATATATAAATTTAAAATTCTTCACATTTCTTGGTCTTCTCTCTTCAAAGTTTTGTTCTGAATATTAATTTATTCAGTAATCGTGAAGAATCTGAAAAATGATTATATTAAATATTTGTAATTTTAGCAGTAAAAAAGAAAAAATATATTTATCTAAAAAGAAAAAATTTCCAAATGTCTTCACTAAAAAAATACTCATACTATGTAATTTGTTCCTTAAAACCATGCAACCTTTGTCAATAACAATTTTTCATATAACGTATAATTTAGAAGTCACTCGGGATACTCGTGTTATTGATAAAGCGTGTCGTTTCTATCCTCTCCCGCTTGACAGCTATTCGTCATATAGACAAAAATTTTATTAGAATTATATCGAAAAGTTCCGACGTTGTTGCGCAATAAATTTATTCCTTCTGACACACACGAAATATGATTTACTGTTATTACGGGGTTTTGTACACGAAAGAACTGGCCGATATTTATGCACGCTCATTAGAGGAGTTAATTAATTTCAAGTATTGCAGACGTGATATTTCACTTATGACAAAATACGTTATTACCGAATTGCACCTATTCATTTTGCCCTAGTGTACAACACACATATTTCTTGTCGACAAATCTGTAAATTGCGAGGCGAAATTCATCGTTCGTGTTTAACGCGATTAATTTTACTGATATTTCGTTAATTAGTTTTAATTTTTCGGTAGACATCTTTGAACCATATTTGTTCCTGTTCATTTAGTTCTTTTTGCCGTCTGTAGGTGTCACTTACATAATTTTAACGATTCTTTTAAATTTACTTTTACGTAGTATTAATACATATCGAATTGAAATAACTGCGTCACAAAAATCACGACCTAATAAATTTCCCGCGGCGATTTTACGATCTTAGAAATACGTACTAACATTTTAATTTTAACATTACTCACTAAACAAATTTCCTATTACGATTTACCTATTACGTTTCCTCGTTAAAAATTTAGACATTTTCGTATCGGAAAGTAAAGTGAAATCAGAGATTTGAAATTAGATAATCATAAAAAATAAAGCAGTCACGTATAATCATTACTCCTTTCAGAAGAAACATCGAAACGTTTCGTAAAAATT
This sequence comes from Eufriesea mexicana, assembly GCF_001483705.2. Lineage (NCBI taxonomy): Eukaryota > Metazoa > Arthropoda > Insecta > Hymenoptera > Apidae > Eufriesea > Eufriesea mexicana. Next base: position 349,776 of record NW_016909198.1, on the reverse strand, counting down.
CCAAGCATCTTTATTGAAAGTGCGTATGACGTCATTCGATCTCTGATAAAGATGGCTGAAATGATTGCGAAACGTCGAAACGGTTCTTCCGAAAGGACGCGATACACTCAAAAATCTCTATTTCAATAAATACGATTAAAACGAAGTAAAACATACCTTTATTGAGCGGTATACGTCCCTAGCGTCGATTTCTGCCATTTTCTGCTTAATTGGAGCGGAATTTTCAACTATTCTTCAGATTTTTCCATTCTCGATTAACACGTTACCCCTCTAAGCAGTCACCAGTGATCGGCACTGAGTTTGTTGGTGGCGCCGCCAATAGTTGGTGGCATCGAATTTAACTAACGCGTTTAAATTGAATATTTTATTAAATATTTATTCTAATTTACACATTTCTAGTAATTCTAATATTACGGTACCAATATGAAATGTAAAATGCATCCTATAGCACTTAATTAATTTACTATCTACTAGGATACATTTAACATATGCATATTATTATATATTTTATCGAAATAAATATAAATATTCCTACGCTGTAAAATTAAAATCAAATTCAACCGCCATTAAATTTGATAAAGCAGAGCATCACGTGACAAGAAAGACCTATTACGATGTACGTATATTTTTCTATGAATCTTCCTATTACAAATTACTCATTACGAATTATCTATTACGTTTTCACATTGGAAATTTAGACATTTTTATACTGGTATGTAAAGTGAAATCAGAGATTTGAAATTAGATAATCATAAAAAATAAAGCAATCAGATATAATCATTGCTCCTTTCAGAAGAACCATCGAAACGTTTCGTAAAAATTCCAAGCATCTTTATTGAAAGTGCGTATGACGTCATTCGCTCTCTGATAAAGATGGCTGAAATGATTGCAAAACGTCCAAACGGTCCTTCCGAAAGGACGCGATAAACTCAAAAATCTCTGTTTCAATAAATACGATTAAAACGAAGTAAAACGTACCTTTATTGAGCGGTATACGTCCTTAGCGTGGATCTCTGCCATTTTTTTCTTAATTTGTGCGGAATTCCTCAACTATTCTTCAGATTTTTCCATTCTCGATTAACACGTTACCCCTCTAAGCAGTCACCAGCGATCGGCACTGAGTTTGTTAGTGGCGCCGCCAATAGTCGGTGACATCCAATTTAACTAACGCGTTTGAATTAAATATTTGATTAAATATTTATTCTAATTTATACATTTCTAGTAATTCTAATATTACGGTAACAATATAAAATAGAAAATGCATCCTATAGCATTTAATTAATTTACTCTCTACTAGGATACATTTGATATTCGCATATTATTACATATTTTATCGAAATAAATAAAAATATCCCTATGCAGTAAAATTAAGATTAAATTCGACCGCCATTAAATTTGTTAAAGCAGAGTATCACGTGACAAGAAAGTCATATTACGACGTGCGTACAATTTTTTAGCATTCTTATTTGCTATTATTGCGTGTTATTAATGTGATTAGACTACTTTACCAGCAGTAAACGACTTACTTATAACAATTATTAGTTTACAAATTTCAAATTGTGGCAAAAATCGGTAGCAAAATGTAACTTTTTTCTCGCGAATGCATATCGTATTATAGGAGGTTAAAAAATTTCGTTGTTAGTTACTATATCAAAAAGGAAGATGACTTGCAAGAATATGAGGTTTGTTGAAGCAATATATATTCTGGTTCTTGTTAATCAAAGTATAATACTTGATTTGTTCCAGAACGGTGGAGCTAAAGACGGTTATGATATGAATCTTGGCCCGGCATGGCAAAAGGGTTATACCGGTAAAGGAGTCGTTGTGTCGATCCTCGACGACGGTATACAGACGAATCACCCGGATCTGGCGTTAAATTACGATGACCAAGCTAGCACGGATATCAATGACAATGACAATGACCCAATGCCAAGAGACAACGGTGACAACAAACACGGAACTCGCTGTGCTGGAGAAGTCGCTGCGGTTGCTTCCAACCAATATTGCGGCGTTGGCGTGGCGTACAATGCGAGCATCGGAGGTAAGAGATTGCGAATTTTTCCTTGCGGACAGTGGGAACCATTGGAGAGAGAAAATAAAAAAGATAGAGAACTTTTAGTCGTTTCACCCTATAAATAACCGTCCGCCTTTCCGCGTACTCGGTTCCGAAATGAAAACGCAACTGCAGCGAATTAAATTTCATTCGGATACACGGCCCTCTTTATTAGAAGTGACTTCACTGCTATTCAGTGATATGAATTACGATCTCTTTCTCTTCTCTTACGATAAGATGTTTGTCTCAAGTTCCAGTTAAGAAGGAGATGGGGTTGGTATCTGTTGGAGTTTGTCATATTTACTAGGATTGTCTTCGTTTTACAAAATCAAGGAACGAATAGGTTCAATTCTTTTATAGAATTTGACTATTTTAGAACAATAGCATAGGACAAATTTTTAGAGGTAAACAGTAAGCAATTCAAATGTTATATAATTTTTAAATAATTAGTGATACATGTACTTATCATCACAAATAATGATAGTATTTCAAAAAACAACAATGATACGATGAAATCTATTACCTATAGACGTGATAGACTAAAAAACAAATGAAAAGTTATTAGAAAATAAAATATAATAATTAGGTTACACAATACACAAGATTCCACGCGATTAATATAATTAAGTAATAGTATAAAATACATGGAAATCAACATAGGCACGTATTCTTCTTTTATAACTTTAATCAATGCAAACACTCGTTTTCGCTTTCCATCTTCTTACTTCCTCAGGATACAGTTGGCGACTGAGTATTGTTTCATCTAATTTAGCAATGCTGCCAACCCTAGTTACGTGCTCGCCATAAATATCACTACTCTCGATACCAACTGATGACAAATAAACAAATATTAAACTGGTAACAAATTTCTAAGTTAAATTAATATTGTTAATACTGCTTTTTTAAAAATTTTAATAAAATTATGGTGTTCTAAATTATTAGAAAGGATTACAAAATAAGAATGTGATTAATATAATTTTAGCTACGTAAAGCAGTATTTACAACACCAATCAAATGCAATTTGCAATTCTGATTTCCACTGGAATTTTAAAAATAATTCTGTCGGTTTGTTTGAAGACGAAACCAGGGGATAAAATTGTCGGGACAGTTTTCATTTCCATTAAATTTATTTATAATATTCATCGATAACGTGTATACGGCATTTTATCTCCACACAGCCATTGTTTACTTCTGTAGCCTCGACAGTGCCGTAGCTACGCGTAATCACACAGTTCCAAATGAAATGAAGCTACCATATAACAGTTTACGAAAAAAAAAGAAAAGAATACGAATTTATTACCTTTGTTTAAAATATGCTTAAAATATTGCATATTGCAATGCAATACATGAATGCTCAAACTAAAATAAATAGACTGAAGGAAATAAAATCTGAAAGAAGAAAAATAATTAAAGCCTGGGAGGAAAAAAAATTATTATCTAAAAGAAAAAATTATTATTAAATTATTTACGGGCTTGGGGTGTGGGTGTAGTGAACAATTTATTAACTTTTTCACTTTTATTATAAATTTACGTTGTGAACAATTCGTTATTAACAATAAATTTAATAATTCGTACACTTTTTGTTAACTGTAACTGCATTCTACTTCCATAGGATAAATTTCCATGATACGTATAGATATATATGTAAAAGCAGAAACACTTGAAAGGGTATCGGCAAGATTAAAGAACTGTAAAACGAGAAATAAGCAAGTGGTTGTTGGATTAGGATCGGGTGTGAATGAGGAATGAATTCTTAGAATGTGTGATGCATTGTGGGGATGCGCGTAATGAATGTGTAGCGTATATGAGAATGAATAAAAGACGTGTTAACAATGTTGAAAGGATAAATTGGCTCAAAACTCGGAGAGAAGAACGAAAGTTTCAGTCAGTCGTATAATCATTTAGCTCGTAATAGATATATATTTTAAAATTGAATAGAATCTCTTCTCCTTTTATGCCAGTCAGGTATATCCCTACATATATGTAAAAATATGTTTTGGCTGAAATGAAGAAAGTTATACAATTAATTCTATACAATCTCAAGAAATTTTAGAATAACTGTTTATACCTAGAAAATACTTACTATATTCACAGGCATATTAAAAAGTCATCTTCAATTAAAACGATTGAAATCCCATAGCATCTATCAATTTTTTATAGATTTTTCAATAAATCCTCGAAGTAGCCTACCAAATACATCAAAATAACAAATTTGAAACAATTTTTTCGTAATCCTCCTATCTTGCACGATCAAATCTTCAAAATCCCATTTTAAAATCTCTCTTTCCTCTTGAGATCAACCAAGTTCCATCTCCACCAATCTCACCCATATTTCTTAATCGCTTCTGGAAAACCTCATCTCTGTTTCTTTATTGCAAATCTTCTTACCACCTTTAGTGAATACTGCGTTCAATTTCCTTCCTTTTTCCACGTCCCCGTGACAATTACCAGAGTGTCACTCATTCTACGTATCGAGCCGCCGGTTATAAGTCGTTTCGTCTCACGGGAATATCGAGTTCCGATAACATTATCGGCTCGTTTCCATTAAAATGCATGTCAACAGCCCGTGTTCGATTTAACGCGTCCGGAATAACGTATAACAGCGGCATCGAAGAGATGCGTTTTCCTCTGATGGAATTTAATCGTTGGAATAAGGGAAACAAAGAGAAGTAGAGATATAGACGAGGAGAAAGAGAGAGAGAGAGAGAGAGAGAGAGAGTAAGTAGAGAGGAAATAGAAGGAAAAGGATAATTAAAATTCCACTAGAATTCTAGTTTCTTGCGATTAACTCGTTTCGTTTCGCGGCGGAGGCTCGAAAAGCGCGAATTCCATGGAAATCTGGGAAACTCAAGAGCGCGAGCAACGAGAAGGAAAGCTATCTGACGCACATACCGTCCGTGTTTTCAGGCGTGCGAATGCTCGATGGCCCGGTAAACGATGCCGTCGAAGCCAGAGCGCTGGGATTGAATCCTGATCACATCGATATATACAGCGCTTCTTGGGGCCCGGAGGATGATGGCAAAACCGTCGACGGACCCGGGCCTCTTGCCAGGAGAGCGTTTATCTATGGCGTAACCAGTGTAAGTTACAACTTCCTTTCTTTTTTATTTTTTTTTTTTTAATTTTTCCATACGATATAACGATGTGTTAATATTTTGTGATTAATTATGTGATATCTCGTGTCCAAGCTTATATTGATTGCAGTAGAAGATTGAGGGAGTCATCAGCTTCTTGTACAAATCGAAGCTAATGGGTGTCTGAAGTTTGACAACTACAATTGCCATGGAAATATATTGCTATTAGAATAACTATGAGATTTAGGAAGACTGATGGATAAAAATCTTAAGATCTTGTCTAATTTATAAGTAGCTTATATTTGTAAAATGAAGGATATTAGTATTTTGATTTTAAGCAACATATTTGTTAACAGCTGATTAGTAGCTGATACTAAAATGTCATAAACAAGACAAGAACTTATGTGTTACATCCTAAAGGAGTATAAACACTCTGTAGTATTATATCAGCATAAGTTTTACGTCATCAGCAATCAACTTTAAGTTGTAAACAAACCGAAGCTTATACCTATAGCTATGAATTTATTACATACATTGAGAACTTCAGACTTTACAAGATATAATCTCTCAAGTTTGGTTTCTTCCTCTCAGAACCTTATTAGAATTAAAATAATTACCCTTTGAAGTTTAAATTTCCACATCGGAAACCTCGGTTAAGGAAGTAGACAAGAGTATCCCTTAACATGCCACCAAACCCTCCTTCAAAGATCCTATTAAACAATTTCCGTTCCAACAACAGGGTCGCAAAGGCAAAGGCTCCATCTTCGTATGGGCGTCCGGTAACGGTGGTCGCCACACGGACTCCTGCAACTGCGATGGCTATACGAACAGTATCTTCACCCTATCTATATCAAGCGCCACTCAAGGTGGCTACAAGCCCTGGTACCTGGAAGAATGCAGCTCGACTCTCGCCTCGACTTACTCGTCAGGCACGCCCGGTAACGACAAGAG